>NC_059366.1:41900000-42200000 GCF_019703515.2 Myxocyprinus asiaticus
AGGAAAAATACTTGTGGTAAATATTGCTATTCATTTATTAATGTGCATTTTTAAATGGGTGCATAAATAATAAAACTAAATTCTATAATTCTTAGTGTTCTTTTAGTGAAAAACAATGTGGAAAAACATGTGTTGATTACTCTTAACTACATTTTTACTGTGTAATACTCAGATATACATTGAATATTGTCAACATGGCTGAAAATGTAACGTTTTTTTAGCTATACTGCATGGTCCTACAAATGCGTAGCGTATAGGGTTGCAAAATTCCGGGAATTTTCAAAGTTGGAAACTTTCCATGGGAATTAACGGGAATATATGGGAATTAACGGGAATTAACTGGAAATTTGCTAAATTGCAAGTTAGCCTATAACAGGGAACTTAAATGTAGTTGAAAAAAGAAAAAACATCTTGCAGCATAATCTTGGTTAAAACAACCAGATTTAATGCAAAGTCAGCCGAATTTCTACCCTGCGCATTCCTCAATCACATGCACACAGCACACTACTTACTGCAGGCTACTTACTACAACAGGACTATTAAGGCCTACATCCAGTCAAGAAAGTTTTGATATTACTAGAGTAAATATATTTGATTTATGGTATTAAAGTTTAACTAGCAAATACTAAATCAAAATGTGTTTTAAGACAATTTAATGACAATTTAAGAGGCTAGCTATCATGGTGCTAGCTAGCTCAACTGTGATGCTGTTTCTTCTGCCTTCTGCTAGCCAGTTTTCTGTTATCATACAAGAACATAGGCTATAGTTTGATTTAGCATGCTGATTGAGGAGTGTTCATCTAGCCTATTTCTATTCATTTGTCCAGCATCAATTGTAAAATATTTTTACCATTCCAGAATATTCCAATTGTTTAGCTAACTATTTATATATCTGTGCATGGCATTGCATTAGTGTTTTTTACAAGTTTTTTTCTAATCTTATTCTACAGAACAATGCCATGTGCACCATCTGATGTGTGGATACATTTCACCTCAGCCAATGTAGAAGGAAAAGCTGTGTACATTTGCAAATCCTGTGCAAAGACCTATGTTAAGAACGCCACAAAGATGCAGCAGCATATAGCCAATTGGCCAAAGTTTTTTCCAATATTTCCAAAATTCCCCAGCTTAACTTCCCATGGAAAGTTTCTGGAATGTCTCTGGCCCGTTGCAACCCTAGTAGCGTACATAATCCAAAGTTCTGCAAGGACCATATCTTCTAGCGGAAGGATGGCACTAAATGGACTTGTTTAAAATGGTGTTATTTTGTGTGAAATTTTGTGTACTAAAATGTTTCTGTAGCAGTCAACATTTTAAGAAAAGAGTCTCTGCTGTGTGTCGTGCCGAACAAACCCCTTTCTCCATGACTATATTCAAAATGTATCATGGGTCTTGTACCAAATAGCTTCGGTAAATATTTGCTGATATGAGAGATGTTTGGGTTGAACTCACAGAGGAGTTTGTTGGTTCTGCTGTTGAGCGGCTCGCCTGCAGTCACATCTTTGTTCTTTTCATTGTCCTCAACAGGACGAAAATGAGCCAGAGTCTTCATGAAGCCCCTGAAGTTAACCTGATCCTCACTAAGAAACATGAGAGACATAAGAATCATGTGTTCAAGGATGGGGGACATTTCATTTGTTTGAACTGATCTTATGTTTGCTCTGCTGAGATTTGATCTTGAGCCAATTTCAAGATCCAGTCTAGTGGTCAACTGTTAAGGGATTTACAATGGCTGATGCCGATATCTAGAGAGAACGATGGCCGATTGCAGATTCAGTGATGATATGTACAGTACCAGTAATAAAAAAATAAAAAATAAAATTAAAAAAAGCTAAAGGCTAAAGGCTTTTCTATACAGATTTAAAGAGATCCTACATTTTATATGCAATTTCATTGCAAATACATACAGTTCATACATGCATACATATATATATATATATATATATATATATTATTATTATTTTATTAATCAAATGGATGCAGCAGAATGGCCAGCTTGCAGAGGTAGTGTATTTCATTATATTTTAATAACAGCGAATTATACATTCACAAAATTGCTGAAATTAAAAGAATTTATTTTACCCCCAAAACATTTTTTGGTTTTGTTTTTGACAAAAGGAGAACTAAAACTTTTTCCAATCAGCCTTGACAAACTGCTGTCCTACTGAAACATTTTCTGACATAACCACAGGAAAGTTTCTGCGTACTTTTCTAGGAATCCAGGTCCACAGTAACACTGAAATACTTGAAACCAAATAAGCCATGAAGTAATCAAGAACCATGTGAAACTGCCCACATACCGTGTGCTTTGCGAGTGTTACGCTGTCACTAAACATGTCACATGATACAGCAGCATAACCAATTTAGGCCAAAATGTAAACACATTGATAAACTGATATAGAAACTATGTCCCCTGAGATATCTTCACAGATATCAAGAAACCTGTCAAAAACATGTCCGTGTCATATTTCATCCCGAGATTCATGACAATTAAGAACACCCACACAACCCCCAGTCTCTTAACTTTAATACAGTTTTTATACATAATGGTCTCATACATAACAGCCTTTAATTTAATTATATTAAAATCATGGCAATAATAGGAACTGCAAATAAACTCAAAAGTAAAACATCTGGACACATTACAGTAATGAGAATTTGGAGGGAAAGGTGCTTAATCGTCATGAAATATAAAAAATTGCAAAAATGTAAAAAGTCCTAAAAACGTCATTTTATTTTCATTATCCAGAATATTATTTTCTTTTGATTTGGGGTGGCATGTTTTCCTGAGATTGACCCAACCATTCGGGAAATCTTCAAACACAAAACGAACACCACATATCTGAGAATGCATCAAACAATGACAAATTCTCCTAATGCCGATAGAAACGTACAGTTATTTGTCATGCCAATAAAATCACATTTAGAGATGCTGTAAGTGATTTTATCTTTCAAAAGCTTTCATGTGACCGAGCCGTTGAATTAGCCACGCCCCCTAATTCCAAAACCCTGCCCTCCAAAGATAATTTTGAGACCAAGACCAAGCAAAAGGGCAGCACTGTTCCTGTGGCTGTCAAATTCAACAGTGGCACAATAGCGCCCTCAAATGACAAACATTATCAATCATAGCCTCAATGATCCACTTCAAATACAACACTATGAGAACAAGCAAAATGATTGACAGGTGAAGCTGCCACAGAGACATGCGAGATATCTCAGGACACTTATTTCATTAATATCTTTAAGGGAGTAGGAACATTTTTTGCATATTTTTCCATGAAAAAAAAATTGCTTACAGCACCTTTATCTGAATCTGAAATGATTCAAAGCATTAAAGCTATCTGTATGCATGATAACTTGTGCAATAAAACCAACAGATCAGGTTGAGGTTTCAAAAGTCTTGAGAAGTGCGTCACAACTTTCTCACCCCTCTGGGAAGAAGGCATTAATTATCCGATCTCCAAGAGGATTAATAGCCAACTCTGGAATCCTCTGAAAGTCTTCTCGGCTGAAAAGAGAGAGAGAGCATGAGAGGTTATTTTGTGAGAATCTGTTCTGAAAGAGTCTCAGGTTTTACGCACACACACAGATGCAGCCCTATGGAAATAGGTGTTGGTGTAACACTTTACTGTAATCAGATTACTTTTCCTAAAAAAAAAAAAAAGTGACACATAATCCTTTATTTATCAGTAATCCCTTGAAAATTACAGTTCTTACAGAAAACATTGTTCCTACTTGCATTACAGATAGGATTTCAAAGAACAATGATTAAAGGTAATGGAATTTCAAAAATAATGTTTGTTACATCACCAAATTTTAAACCACAGATGATGTTTGTAAAAAACAAACAATTTTTACAAGAATGCACCCTGTGTATTTGGTAAACAGAATGAGTTTTAGTTATGCAAGACAGCTCACAAAATAGCATAGTATGTAGTGTGGTAAAGGGTGCAATTTCTGCACTGATAGTGTCACCAAACGAGACTGCAAAAATAACTATTTTCAACATGGTTTCCCCGAACACTCCCCTATATGCCAACGGTCAAAGATCGTTTGAAGTTGAACATTTATTGTACAGCATAAATATTACAAAGCATAAATACTCATTTTGAATTATGGCCCTTACCAATAAGAATATAACAGTACATTTAATACAAATATAAATGCAAGTTATGCCCACACAAACAATCTAATCAAAGCATTTGACACTGTTTGTTTTGAGGTTTCTTATTTTTGAGTTATAAGCATTACTCAGAATGTATGCAGGTCTCCATTAACTGCGCTCTTGAGTTGACATTGGATCATGTAATGTTTATGACTTTGCTTTAAAGGACAGCCGATCCCTTATGCTGTGAAAACGTGACTTGTTCTGGTAAAGGCTGATATGAGTGATAATGTCACTACCATCTAGACAGAATGATTAGTGAAGTAATCCCATTACAATGAAGAAAAGCTATTATTTTTTGAATATCTTTCTCGGTGCTAATAGCAATTCCAACAGAACTGGCTTTGCTGATTAACAGAAGTGGTCATTTGCCTGGTGTCAAATCAAAAATTCACCAGAAGTCTTGCCAATGGATAATGCAAAGTTTAAAAAAAAATTTGGGAAATTTTCAGTATGTTTTGTGTAAAATAAAGGTTTACTTAAAATGTAAAATTTAGCATAATTTTACCATTAAATTGTATACATATTGGTATTATATCAGCATCTCTACATATTGTATTGGTTAACATATTGGTCGATCACTTATCTTACACTAAACATTTTTTTATTTTTTATTAATCTTTTTGAATTGTTTTCTAGTAAAAATATCATTAACATTAGTTAACATCAACTAACAATGAACAATATTTTAACAGCACTTATTCATTTTAATTACTAATTAAATTTTTTTTTTTTTTTTTTTTTTTAAATAAACAGTTGTATAAGCTAACATCAGTTAATGCATTATGAACAAACATGAACCAACAATGAACAATTGTATTTTGAAAATTAACATTAACCAAGATTACTAAATGCTGTCAGATATGTTGTTCATACTTAAAGGGATAGTTCACCTAAAAATGGAAATTCTCTCATTATTTATTCACCCTCATGATATCCCAGGTGTGTATTACTTTCTATCTTCCGCAGAACACATTTGAAGAAAAATTCAAAAATATCTTAGCTCAGTAGGTCCTTAAAATGCAAGTGAATGGTGATCAGACCTTTGAAGCTAAAAAATAAATAAATTAAAAAAAAAAAAAAAAAGAGTCAGCATCAAAGTCATCCATACGACTTTAAGTTAAAGCCTTAAAATATTTGTTTTAAAATATAACAAAAACACATTTTTTTTTTGCAATGCAGGGCTTCACAAGTGACCTCCACACTCAACCAGATGACACATACCTCACTGCCCTGATTTCTGAGTCTACTTATCTTTCAATCACAAGAACATATCTTCTCTGAAAATTTACTAATCTCAGTCTGTCGGATGTTTTAGGTGTCAACAAATGCAGCGTGTCATCAACCCAGTTGCATGCTGTCAATTTGTTTTTTGCTTTTTAATACCAACCACCATGCTAGTTTTGTGAACCACAATCCATCAACTCACAAGGTTTTACAGTGTATCCGGAAAGTATTCACAGCGCTTCACTTTTTCCACATTTTGTTATGTTACAGCCTTATTCCAAAATGGATTGAATTCATTATTTTCCTCAAAATTCTACAAACAATACCCCATAATGACAACGTGAAAGAAGTTTGTTTGAAATCTTTGCAAATTTATAAAAAAAAAAAAAAAATAAAAAAAAAATAAAAAAAATCACATGTACATAAGTATTCACAGCCTTTGCTCAATACTTTGTTGAAGCACCATTGGCACCAATTACAGCCTCAAGTCTTTTTGAGTATGATGCTACAAGCTTGGCACACCAATTTTTGGGCAGTTTCTCCCATTCTTCTTTGCAGGACCTCTCAAGCTCCATCAGGTTGGATGGGGAGCATCAGTGCACAGCCATTTTCAGATCTCTCCAGAGATGTTCAATCGGGTTCAAGTCTGGGCTCTGGCTGGGCCACTCAAGGACATTCACAGAGTTGTCCCAGAGCCACTCCTTTGTTATCTTGGCTGTGTGCTTAGGGTTGTTGTCCTGTTGGAAGATGAACCTTCACCCCATTCTGAGGTCCAGTGCGCTCTGGAGCAGGTTTTCATCAAGGATGTCTCTGTACATTGCTGCATTCATCTTTCCCTCGATCCTGACTAGTCTCCCAGTTCCTGCCACTGAAAAACATCCCCACAGCATGATGCTGCCACCACCATGTTTCACTGTAGGGATGGCATTGGCCAAGTGATGAGCGGTGCCTGGTTTCCTCCAGACATGACGCTTGCCATTCAGGCCAAAGAGTTCAATCTTTGCTTCTCATGGTCTGAGAGTCCTTCAGGTGCCTTTTGGCAAACTCCAGGCACGCTGTCATGTGCCTTTTACTGAGGAGTGGCTTCCGTCTGGCCATTCTACCATACAGGCCTGATTGGTGGAGTGCTGCAGAGATGGTTGTTCTTGTGGAAGGTTCTCCTCTCTCCACATCCAGCTCTCTCCACAACTGGAGCTCTGTCAGAGTGACCATCGGGTTCTTGGTCACCTCCCTGACTAAGGCCCTTTCCCCCGATCGCTCAGTTTGGCCAGGCGGCCAGCTCTAGGAAGAGTCCTGGTGGTTCCAAACTTCTTCCATTTACGGATGATGGAGGCCACTGTGCTCATTGGGACCTTCAATGCTCCAGAAATTGTTCTGTTCCCTTTGCCAGATCTGTGCCTCGATTCAATCCTGACTCGGAGGTCTACAGACAATTCCTTGGACTTCATGGCTTGGTTTGTGCTCTGACATGCACTGTTAACTGTAGGACCTTATATAGACAGGTGTGTGCCTTTCCAAATCATGTCCAATCAACTGAATTTACCACAGGTGGACTCCAATCAAGTTGTAGAAACATCTCAAGGATGATCAGTGGAAACAGGATGCACCTGAGCTCAATTTTGAGTGTCATGGCAAAGGCTGTGAATACTTATGCACGTGATTTTTTCGTTGTTTTTATTTTTAATAAATTTGCAAAGATTTCAAACAAACTCCTTTCACATTATCATTATGGGGTATTGTTTGTAGAATTTTGAGGAAAATAATGAATTTAATCCATTTTGGAATAAGGCTGTAACATAACAAAATGTGGAAAAAGTGAAGCGCTGTGAATACTTTCCGGATGCACTGTAAATCATTGTGGATGTTGTCATTAAAAACAAACAGTCACAGCCTGTGACTTCTGTGTATTTGGTAAACAGAACAAGTTATTATCCCCTTTGAGTCTGGTATGTTGCATTCTAAAAATTGGGGAAATACAGATGAAGTCAGAAGTTTACGTACACCTAAACCAAATACATTTAAACTCAGTTTTTCATAATTCCTGACATTTAATCGTAGAAAAAATTCCCTGTCTTAGGTCTGTTAGGATCATTACTTTATTTTAAGAATGTGAAATGTCAGAATAATAGTAGAGAGAATGATTTATTTCAGCTTTTACTTCTTTCATCACATTCCCAGTGGGTCAGAAGTTTACATACACTTTGTTGGTATTTGTAGCATTGCCTTTAAATTGTTTAACTTGGGTCAAACATTTTGGATAGCCTTCCACAATCTTCTCACAATAAGTTATTGGAATTTTGGCCCATTCCTCCAGATAGAACTGGTGTAACTGAGTCAGGTTTGTTGGCCTCCTTGCTCGCACACGCTTTTCAGGTTATGTCGATATAGGACTTGTTTTACTGTGGATATAGATCCTTATCTACCTGTTTCCCCCAGCATCTTCACAAGGTCCTTTTCTGTTGTTCTGGGATTGATTTGCAATTTTCGTTCCAAACTACATTCATCTCTAGGAGACAGAATGAGTCTCCTTCCTGAGCGGTATGATGGCTGCGTGGTCCCACGGTGTTTATACTTGCGTATAGATGAATGCGGTACTTTCAGGCATTGGAAATTGCTCCCAAGGATAATCCAGACTTGTGGAGGTCCACCATTTTTCTTGGCTGATTTCTTTTGATTTTCCCATGATGTCAATCAAAGAGGTACTGAGTTTGAAGGTAGGCCTTAAAATACATCCACAGGTACACCTCCCTTTAGAAGCTAATTGGCTAATTGTCTAAAGGCTTGACATCATTTTCTGGAATTTTCCAAGCTGCTTAAAGGCACAGTTAACTTAGTGTATGTAAACTTCTGACCCACTGGAATTGTGATATAGTCAATTAAAAGTGAAACAATCTGTTTGTAAACAATTGTTGGAAAAATTACTTGTGTCATGCAAAAAATAGACATGCCAAAACTATAGTTTGCTAATATTATTTGTATATTGTGTTGTGTGTAATTGTGTATATTAGATTTTAAATTGTGTTGTGTAAATCTGAAGTTTATTGTAAACTGGTATATGTCTAATCACTGTCACGACTGCTATGATGCTCGGAACTGCACTCAAGAATTTCCCACACTATTGCACTCGTGTATATGGTTGTGTGACAATAAAAGTGATTTGATTTGATATTAAATCTGTGGAGTGGTTAAAAAATTAGTTTTAATGACTTCAACCTAAGTGTATGTCAACTTCTGACTTCAACTGTAAATGCCTTATAACTGTGGGAGTGCTGGCTACATTTTAAAGCTGCTTTTAAAGGAAACTTTACAATGAAAGTCATATTTTTAGCAGTGTAACAGGGGGAAAAGTCTTTCCTCATAGTCATAGCTCAAACATTGAGGCAATCATTCATTAACGCATTAACTTACTGTGTTCAGAGCCTGAGGCCTGTGTGAATGTTTACCCGTGTACGTGAATCTGTTCAAACGGAAATTATTAGTTTGAACAGATTCAGGCCAAGGGATTTTAAAGGTAAAAGTAAAACAAATAAAGTAAAGTATACTTTCTAGTAGAGATCAGGCCGACCAATAGTGGATTTTGCAAATACGATAACTAAGATGGTGGAAAAGGCTGATAACTTCCAATAACGATTAATTGGCAGATAGTTTTTAAAATCGATTTTAAGAACTTTTCTTAGCCTTTCCTTACTGTAAAATCCCAAATGCGTGTTTGTTATGCAACCAAAATCCCAATAATAACCAGAAAATGTAAGATTTGGTACATAACGCGGGACTTTTAATTATAAATAAAACCCGGAATACACCAGGGACTCTTATTTTGAAATGTCTGCGCTTCCAGCTCACAAAAACACACAAGGGAAACAAAACATGCACTCTAACAACCATCTACAATGTATTACAATAGAAACACAATTAAGAAACATTGTCATATAGGATAATAAATACAGTATGACCAATAATTAATAAACAGTAGATCATCATTCATCAATAGTAGATAACCAGCGATCGCTTGTCAATTGACATATGTCTTTTTAAAAAAACATTTAGCATTAACAAACAGCAATCGTAAAGGACCGTAAAAATCGTACACTGTGCACCCGGCTTTAGACCTCATCTTGAAAGTCTTGAGATTTGACTTGGACACGTGACAAAAGCTTGAGACTTGACTTCAGTGAACATGCCTAGTATGCAGACATGACCAAACTGCATTCCTCGTGCAACATTCGCTTCCTCTCAGGTCTTAAGCCAAAGATGTTGCAATATCACACTGTTACACTGGACTATTACTCAACTCATGTAGCACATTTACTGTGTGTGTCATACCTTAGTGCTCCGTTCTCTCCTTTGTCAAGACTGTGAAACCGGCTGTAGAGTCGAGTGATTTGACTGTGGGAGACTGCAACACACACACACACACACACACACACACACACACACACACACACAAACACATGTCAGTCACAGTGCTCCATGTCATCAGAAAAATAAATACACAGATTGACAGTACTGCTTAAAGTCTTATCTGAATGACTTCTCACACTGTAGATATTTCTCAAAAGTCCCGATAATGGGGACATTATATAACAGTGAAGTGATTATTTATTGTCTGCTGAATCTTGAGAAATCAGTGCAGACAGAATTTACTGAACTACATAATCTACATAAAAAGACCAAAAAGACTTGATTGAGATCTCGTAGCACGAGATCTCATCACACCCCTACTATTCAATGCTTGAAATTGCCCAAAAAAATAAAATAAAATTCATACAAAGATGTACACTACAGTCTTCAAAGACAAAGGACAACTGGCTCTAACAAGGACAGAAAGAGATGTGGAAGGCCAGATGTACAACTAAACAAGAGGATAAGTACATCAGAGTCTCTAGTTTGAGAAATAGACGCCTCACATGTCCTCAGCTGACAGCTTCATTGAATTCTACCCGCTCAACACCAGTTTCAAGTACAACAGTAAAGAGAAGACTCAGAGGTGCAGGCCTTATGGGAAGAATTGCAAAGAAAAAGCCACTTTTGAAACAGAAAAACAAAAGAAAAGGTTAGAGTGGGCAAAGAAACACAGACATTGGACAACAGATAATTGGAAAAGAGTGTTATGGATCTTAACCCCATTGAGCTTTTGTGGGATCAGCTAGACTGTAAGGTGCGTGAGAAGTGCCCGACAAGACAGTCACATCTATGACAAGTGCAACAGGAAGTGTGGGGTGAAATGTCACCTGAGTATCTGGACAAACTGAGAGCTAGAATGCCAAGGATCTGCAAAGCTGTCATTGCTGCACGTGGAGGATTTTATGATGAGAAATCTTTGTAGTAGTTTAAGAAATTCTGAACATTTCATCAACTTGGGTGTCTATAACATCCAGGTGAGCTATTGACATACATAAACACAAAAACTTTGGGGTTTAAAATGACAATACAATAGGTTTACTGTTCAAATTAAGAAACTTTCTGGTTGTCAACTGTCAGTGGGACATGTCTATAGCTGATGTGCTGAACTACACCTGTAGATAATCTGCTAAAACACCTAAGTGATCTTGAGGGAACTGACTTCATACATCCACTAAAAATCACCTTGGGAAAAGTTTGCAATTGCAAATATGTCAGAAAAATTCATAGATTTGAGAAAAGCAGCTCTAGCATCAATTGTTTGCAGATGCCACTAGGTTTGATATTCTGTTATCTAATGCAATGACATACGTTGTAAGTGCAAATACACTGCAAGCTGATTTCAGAAAGATGCTCTAGAATGAAAGTATTGACAAATCAACTTGCAATGACAAAGAAAGCTTTTCTATTTTTACCCTAGGTTTTCTCCAAAAATGAGATCTAAAACAGTGGCTAAAAGAACATTTAGGATGCAAATGTCAGTGAGCCTAACTGGGACATATTTACATTTTTAGTGAACACTGGACACACCTCGTGAAATCGTAAACTGGGGCATCTGGTCATTCAAATAAAGCCGCTTTGGAACAATACGTGTTTGTAAAAAGTACCATTCAAGAAATTTTAATTAAACGGAGAATGTAACAGTTGAGTCTGTTTGGTTGTGACTTTCGATTTAACCACAGTAAAAGCACCGCGGCCAATTAGTGACCACATCAATGGAACATCCACTCCAACATTCCAGGCTTTAATCAACACAGTACAGAGTGATCAAGTGAATGAATAACAATTCCACCAGCTAAAACAAATCACTGTACACATGAAACAGCAGCACATACAATGCTGTTAAACCCCGAGTTAAAACACAACCACAGCTGGTGAAGATTACAGACTTCAAATAATCAGGTGTGAAATTCTGTTAGGGTTTGACACCAGAGGGAAAAGAGAACAGAAAAAAATTACGAGGAGAGTACTTGGTGTGGCTTTACAGGAATGTAGTAAAATCTGGGCTTACAAAAACATAAAAAGGGTCACGCCAAAGAAACAGAGGACTTTACTGGTGTACAGGACTGAACTTGAATACTTATGATATATGCCATGTAATATTGGGGCCTATTTCGTGAATATCACTATAGGTGATTCTCACGAATCCTATCAAGAAAATGTCCTGATAATATTTAACCCCCCCCCCCCAAAAAAACAAAACAAAACACCAACATTTTTTATTATACTGTATATACAGTATACACATATGTGTGTATATATTAGGGCTGCAACGGTACACAAAATTCACGGTTCAGTACGTACCTAGGTTTTGGTGTCATGGTTCGGTACGGTCTCAATACAGCAGGGAAAACAAAGAATCTTTATTTATTTTGAAAACAGTGGCTGATGGGCAATAATTCTTATTGTGAAGGCTCATTGATACGTGACTGCACTATGCATAGTTCTTCAACTATCTATTACAATACAAAACTTAAAGAGCTTCTTATATGCACATTGTATAAAAACATAATAATAAAAGTTTAAAAAAAAAGTGTGTGGTGGTGAGGGCGTGGTCAAGCGTTCCTCTGGGGAGAGAGGAAGTGGTAAGGGTTTTCACCTGAGATGAATTGCTGGTAATTGCTGTTTCTTTGTTTGCAGTGAGAGATGGGGGAAATAAAAGGGGCCAGACCTCTGAGTGAGAGAGCCCAGCTGAAGCTTTGAGTGTGTTGGCCACTGCCAGTCCCACGATATATAGCGGTTAAGTGTTTTTTGTGTGAAGCTTTACCGCTACACAGTCAAGCTAACTTGTTTTTGTAAGAAGAATAAATTTACTTTTGAGTTGGATTCGCCATATTCCGCTTCCTCATTCCTCGAACCCGTTACATTGGTGCTGAAACCCGGGATTAGAGGAATTAGGATACACGGTCATGGAGTCGTCGCCGCTGGAGGAAATCTTCCGGTCCCTTGCCAGCATCCACCAGGGCCAACACCAGGTCCTCATGGAGTTTCAGAGAGAGCAGCAACAGTGCCTTGAGGTGCTCCTTCGGGCCCAAGAGGAGGAACGGCAGGTGCTGCGGAGCTTACTACCCCAGGACAGGGTGGACACCCCGTCCCCTGCAGCAGTGCACCCCCACATGTTGCTCACCAAGATGGGGCCTCAAGATGATCCGGAGGCCTACCTTGAGCTCTTTGAGGACACCGCTGAAGCTCTGAAGTGGCTGCCGGAACAGTGGGCGGTCCATCTTCTGCCGCTGCTGACCGGGGAAGCCCAGATCGCGGCACAACAGCTTCCAGTCGCCAACCTCCTGGACTGCTCGGTGCTGAAGAAGTCCATCTTGCAACGGGTCGGCCGCAGCCTAGAAGAACACCGCCAGCGTTTCTGCTCCTTAACGCTGAGCGAGGTTGGCCACCCGTTTGCCTTTGACCAGCAGCTCCGTAACACCTGCCGGCAGTGGGTGCAGGCCAAGCAGGACAGCGACGTCATCAACCTGGTGGTGCGGGAGCAGTTCGTCTCCCGGTTGCCGAAGGGGACGGTCGCTGGACGAAGCGATCCAGCTGACGGAAGACCATCTGGCAGCATATCCAGGGACCAGCGTGCCCCACGCCCTTCCCCCCTCTAATGTCTCCTCCACTATTTTCCCACGTACTTGGTGGATTCAGGTTGTAATCAAACCTCCATTCATCAATGTTTGGTTCAAAACAGGGCATTGGAGGCAAATAATCGGGTGAAGGTGAGGTGTATGCACTAGGATACTCATGATTATCCTATAGTGACCGTCACGGTAATATTCCAGGGACAAAAGCATAATATTGAGGTGGTGGTTATTCTTCCCCACACCCATCCGCTAATTTTGGGAACTAACTGGCTGGCTTTTCGATCATTATTGAAGGGGTTGTGTGTGGATGGGTCCTGTGAGAAAGTAAATCGTAGTGGGATGTGCGAAGTGCTGGCTGGGGAGGCGTGGCCTGGGCCATCTGTGTCATGGGAGGTGTCATCCTCCCCAACCCTTAGGGAATTCCTAGTAGGTTTTAATATTGGTTTCATTCATGGCAAGATTTGTAATCATTCATGTGACTGCGTGTACCGTACCGGAGGCATTGTATCCGTTCGGTTCGGATACATGTACCGATCAAATTTTCACAGTTCCACTTTGCATTTTACTTCCTTTAAAATGTTTTAGTAAAAATACTGTAAACAGTTGTGTTTTTTTTTTGTTTTTTTTTTTTTTTTTACACATACAGTATTTTGCAGATTATTACTTAGTGCATATACTAGTATGCACTAAGGGCCTTTGTGCTCATCTGGGGATGCAAGTTTGATCCAGGACTGTCCACGCCCAATTTTTTAAATTTCTATCAAACCATCAAAAGCAAGTGTAATCAACCACAGAAAACAACTGCAGTTCAATCTGTACTGTCTGCGTGGTGTTCTTTCATCAGGGTTGAAAATAAAGTTTTCCTCTAACATTGAAAACATCCCAGCCTATTTCTAGATCTTGCGGGGGTGAATGTCTCTCTCTGTGGTTCATCTGTACAAAGAGCCAAAGCACTGAGACGGGCACAGATTGGAAAATAATACTTTTCTTGGTTCTGACACAATCGATCACGTAACATCATCTAAGCTACAAATTACAGCTGCAGAGGTGTAATCACTGTCATTTAAATCAAATCATCTGCATCAGCACAGTGCAGATTAAAGGCAGCTGTAACCTCACCATAATCCACATATAACTTCATCCAGACGGGCTCGATATAAACAGCTCTGGAAAAAATTAAGAGACCACTGCAAAATGATCAGTTTCTCTGGATTTACTATTTATAGGTATGTGTTTGAGTAAAATGAAAATTTTTGTTTTATTCTATAAAGTACTGACAACATTTCTCCCAAATTCCAAATAAAATTATTGTCATTTAGAGCATTTATTTGCAGAAAATGACACCTAGTCAAAATAACAAATAAGATACAGTGCTTTCAAACCTCGAATAATGCAAAGAAAACAAGTTCAGAGCAGAAGGAAGCAAGTTTTCTTTCAGGATAACCGTGTATGTGGCTTGATTCATGCATCCTTCACAAAGATGAAACTGCCCGATTCCAGCCTTGCTGAAGCACCCCCAGATCATCACCAATCCTCCACCAAATTTCACAGTGGTGCGAAACACTGTGGCTTGAAGGCCTCTCCAGGTCTCCGTCTAACCATAAGACGACCAGGTGAAGGATCGGCGATGATTTGTGGGTGCTTCAGAAAGGCTGGAATCAGGCAGATTCGTCTTTGTGAAGGACGCATGAATCAAGCCACGTACAAGTTTATCCTGGAAGAAAACTTGCTTCCTTCTGCTCGGACGATGTTCCCGACTCTGAGGGATTGGTTTTTCCAGCAGGACAATGCTCCATGCCATGTCAATCAAGGTGTAGATGGAGGACCACCAGATCAAGACCCTGTCAAGGTCAGCCCAATCCCCAGACCTGAATCCCATTGAAAACCTCTGGAATGAGATCAAGAGGAAGATGGATGGTCACAAGCCATCAAACAAAGCCGAGCTGCATTTTTTGCTCCAGGAGTAGCATAAAGTCACCCAACAGCAATGTTAGTAGAGAGCATGCCATGACGCATGAAAGCGGTTATTGAAAATCAGGGTAATTCCACCAAATATTGGTTTTTGAACTCTTACCAAGTTAAAACACTAGTATTGTGTGGTCTAAAAATGAATATTAACTTGTTTTCTTTGCAGCATTCAAGTTTTGAAAGCACTGCATTTTTTTTTTTTTTTTTTTTGTTATTTTGACCAGTTGTCATTTTCTGCAAATAAATGCTCTAAATAACAATATTTTATTTGGAATTTGGGAGAAATGTTGTCAGTAGTTTATAGAACAAAACAAAAATGTTAATTTCACTCAAACACATACCTATAGATAGTAAATCCAGAGAAACTAATAATTTTGCAGTGGTCTCTAAATTTTTTCCAGAGCTGTATATTGAAAACAGTGATTCAGTCATTTGTTTTTCATCACTCAAAAATGTTCACGGCAGTCCCTGCATGTCATCTCCAATTTCAAATCTGTTTCCATAATTTCCCAGTGGGCAGTTGTGAACTTACCAAAAGTTTTTATAACATAACCAGACATGCTATAAAAGCATCTAAAACTATTCTAAACAGCATTCTGTTAATTCTTTAAAAATGATTATACATGCAAGCTTTTATGTCCTAAAATCAATTGAGAGTCAATATGGAATTTTTTTTATTATTAATTAGTCACACTGCATGACCACACTGTTATATACGTTTGTCTTGTAAAAATGTTCTGCCCTCTGGCTCTTTGGGACTGGATTTTAAATGACAATAAACCAACTTTGACACACCCGAACACACCAGTAGCTTCTGAAAATGAGAGATATACATCTGTGTCCCTCTACAACACACCCCACTTATATCACACACACTCCAGATCATCTGCCCCATAGGCGCTGGTGGTTCACTTAGTCAGTTTGGATCTGTGCTTTTCAATCCTGGAGCACATTTATCCAACAATGCATATTTTGTTGTGTACCATATTAACATATATAGGGTTAACTAGAGAATATGCATCATAAGAAGTGTAGGTATACTTACATGGGTGATTCTCATGAATACTGTCAATCAATTTTTTTTTACTCCAAAATCAAAAGAAACAAATATGAACGTACATTTTGCATAAAGACAATAAGGTCTATTTTAGGGTTATTATGAATTTTTACTTTGTTACCTTTTACCACAATTCTCACTATGCAAAAACATATGGTCATTTAGATATTTTCATTACTGCAATGTGGAAAAAAAAACAAAAAAAAAATTTAATTGTAAAGTATTTATACTGTATTTCATAGTAGTACTCCCTTGCTACTGCCTTTCATTTTTGAAGATTTTAATAATAATATTTTATATATATATATATATATACACACACACACACACACACACAGGTTTGGAATAATAAACAGATTTAGCTGTTTCGGAAGGAAATTTTATTCACCAAAGTGGCACTCATTTGATCACAAAGTATAGTCAGGACATTACTGATGTAAAAAACAGCACCATCACTATTTGAAAAAAAGTCATTTTTGATCAAATCTAGACAGGCCACATTTCCAGCAGCCATCACTCCAACACCTTATCCTTGAGTAATCATGCTAAATTGATCATTTGGTTCTAGAAAATCACTTGCCATTATATCAAACACAGTTGAAAGCTATTTGGTTCATTAAATGAAACTTAACATTGTCTTTGTTTTAGAGTTGCCACAGTATGCAATAGACTGGCATGTCTAAAGGTCAATATTAGGTCAAAAATGACAAAAAAGAAACAGCTTTCTCTAGAAACTCTTCAGTCAATCATTGTTTTGAGGAATGAAGGCTATACAATGCTTGAAATTGCCAAAAAACTGAAAATTTCATACAAAGGTGTACACTACAGTCTTTAAAGACAAAGGACAACTGGCTCTAACAAGGACAGAAAGAGATGTGGAAGGCCAGATGTACAACTAAACAAGAGGATAAGTACATCAGAGTCTCTAGTTTGAGAAATAGACGCCTCACATGTCCTCAGCTGACAGCTTCATTGAATTCTACCCGCTCAACACCAGTTTCATGCACAACAGTAAAGAGAAGACTCAGGGGTGCAGGCCTTATGGGAAGAATTGCAAAGAAAAAGCCACTTTTGAAACAGAAAAACAAAAGAAAAGGTTCGAGTGGGCAAAGAAACACAGACATTGGACAACAGATAATTGGAAAAGAGTGTTATGGATCTTAACCCCATTGAGCTTTTGTGGGATCAGCTAGACTGTAAGGTGCGTGAGAAGTGCCCGACAAGACAGCCACATCTATGACAAGTGCTACAGGAAGTGTGGGGTGAAATGTCACCTGAGTATCTGGACAAACTGACAGCTCGAATGCCAAGAATCTGCAAAGCTGTCATTGCTGCACATGGAGGATTTTTTGATGAGAACTCTTTGAAGTAGTTTAAGAAGTTCTGATTTTTTTTTTTCAAATTGTAATAGTAATTTTTCACATTATTAATGTCCTGACTATACATTGTGATCAGTTGAATGCCACTTTGGTGAATAAAAGTACCAATTTCTTTCCATAAGAGCAAAATCTGTATTATTTCTATTCCGAACTTTTGGCCGCCAGTGAATATATATATATATATATATATATATATATATATATATATATATATATATATATAGTTCAACAGAATATTTTTTTAACGTAACACTGTAAAAACATGACTGTGTTGCGGTTATGAAAATCACAATTGAAAAGAATAGTAAGTAAAAAATCCAGACATTTATGGCAAACACAACTGAGAGATAAATGTGCTTAGGTGTTCTGAAGATAATGTCACAATCCCCAAAAATCATAATGGTCTTAAATACAGGCTTTATTTTTTATTATGCAAAAAAAAATATCTTATTTGTTATTGATTTATGGTTAAATATGACCAGTAGATTTTCTTGAATGAGAATCAATTAGTTAAATACACATATAAGGAGTAGGCAATAACCATTTCTTTTAAGTTTTTCACCATTTAAATCACCTTTTAGCCTTCATTTGTTCATAGAAAAATACTATTAGTGTGACAAATTAATTTTCAAAAGAATTAATGTTCCATATATTCTCTCAATATGAAGTCACTGAAGCTGCATGCACAATCGTTTAAAAAGAAAGAGTAACATTTCCTCTAAGATAGTTTGGAGTGAATAACATATCACAACGCTGGACAAGGACAATGTCATCAACTTCAATTCAATTAAGTTATATATAGACATTTTCAAAATACATTTTGTTCCAAAGAGAGACATGCATGTGTCAACTATAATAGTTAACCCAGATCCTCCCAGGCACACAGTCAGCCCAGCCAAAACTGATACTCACATCCAGTTTCTTTTTTGATTTCTTCAATGTCCTCTTCTCTGAGTAGAGATGAAGCTCTTGAGCCCATGGTTGCTGTTTGTACTGAAGATCAGCTCGAACTAGCACATGAAATTCACCCTGAAGCCCTAAAAAACAGAGCTCTGTAAAACTCTCAGAATAACAGTCAACGTTCAAGTGTGTCTGTCCGTATTTATTACCCGCCTACTTCTGAATTACAACCGGATCAACCGCGATAGTAATGAAATCAAGAGGGTTATAGCAAGAGTTGAAGACGCTTAGCTAACGGCACGTCCGGGAGAATCTGTGTGACGCCAGCTTGCGTCTGTTCTGTCTTTGTACGCACAAGCCTCTGAGTGCATAGAGCGCTATGATTGGCTGGTGTAACGTGGGCGGGGTTTAAAGAGACCGTCGTGTGGTTTCTGGGTGTAGCTGGAATAGAAATAGTTCATGGAATTAGTATAAAACGTGTGCAATGTCAATGAAATGGGCCATATCAGAAAATACTACATTTATATGAACGAGAAAAGCACAGAAGAGCTCAAGGCTTGTATAGAAACGCTTTCAAATATGCAAAAACCGAACTGTACATTTTGAAGTATGTAGATAGTCTACTTTTTTGTTAGAATGTTTGGGTCTATATTCTATAACATTAATTATTCAGGCGTAAATTATTGGCCAGACCGCATTGACGGCGTCGTGAGCGCCCCCTGGAGGAAAGTGTTTTAATGCCTCAGACTAAACAATGGTTCCGTAATGAAGTGCTGCCTTCTGCTGCAAGAAGAGAGAAGTGAGGCGTTTTATAAATCTAGCCTGCAACAAACAATCTAAAATAAATAAATAAATAAATAAATAATAAAAAATTATTTAACTGCAATATGGTATACATATATATATATATATATATATATATATATATATATATATATATATATATATATAATATCAATATAATAATAATAATAATTATTATTTTAAAATATTATTTGTAATTAATTATTATATATTATATTATACTTTAGATATATTAATTATATTATTATGTTTATCATTAGTCATAGAAGTATGATAGTACATTAATAATATTGATTGATCATTCATATTTCTCTCTGATTTTTGACATTAATTTGCTAAATCTATATTGTTTGTTTGTAAATGTAGTTTCATATATAAAATGTTGATAGTCATAGATTCAGGGTGTCTCTCTCTCTGTAATTTAATCTAAATGTCAATTAATATAAATATGCTGGAATTGTGGAAATATGCAAAGAAAATGAAATGTGTCTTGCGTTTATGTTTTTATTTGTTCTTTTTATTTATATAGCATACTTCGTTGTGTTTGTTCTTTCTTTTCTTTTTCTCTTTAACATTGGATTTTGGCATATTGTTTTGTGTTCATTTAAAATAATAATAACAAATTATACAACAAAACAATTAGACAAATCCTGAATAAATGTAACATTTCTAAACATTCTTTTGTGAGAGCTGTATGATATATAATGTAAATGAAGAAAACAATAAAATATTTGTTAGCTTTTTTTGTTTTTGTAATAATTTAATAAATTATATATCGTGTATATATGTACAATATATGTACCGTATAAGTCTATTTGTGTCAGAAACTGCAGTGATAAATTACTTTTATACCATCTGAGGACACAGATGAAATATCAGACCACTACATTTATCAGTAATAAGTTACTATTATAAAATATTTAAATGGGAGGAGATTATGAGTTTGGGGGTTTGCCGCAGCATGGCGTTCATTTGTCTATGGATCATGGAGTCTTAGTCGAAACACTCATTACACGCTTTCATGCAGCTGGTTACTTGCTTACACAGGGGCTCTCCATGCGTGCACCTCAGCTCACCTGGTAGAGCCTCTGTGTGTTACCATCACCACCAGCATGCAAATACATCTCTGCTGAACATGTTTAAGTTTTGTGTATTTCTAAAGAGTCTTGTGTTATATTTTAAAGAACAATCAGTAACTTTTTGATCAGACTGATCTTCCCTTATTATGTGATTATTATGAGCAATTGTTTCTGGTTTTCGGTATAAGGGGAGCCAGTTCTCAAGCAAGTCTTGTATTTTAGATAGATGATCACATTCACTGTAATAATGAATTACTGAGTTTTTTTCTCTGTGCCCTCACAGGGGGCCATGAAATCACTTATGAATCACTGATCTGCATCCTATAAATACTGTATGTACATCTTGGTCTCAGTTAAGAAATAAACATGGCACAGGGGCAGATGATATTAAAATTAGACTTGTAAAGGAATGTTTGTCAAGACAAACTTTGAAAGCCTTGTATGGACATTTAGAAGAGTTTGAAGTTTAGTTTCAAGTTTGAATGTAATATAGGTTTAGTTTGAAAACTTTACAAAGGCAGTTACTATACAGTTACTTGGGCATTGATAAGTGGTTGCTAAGGTGTTTTGAATGGTTGCTATAGAGCTTCTTGGGCATTGATAAGTGATTGTTAAGGTTTTCTGAGTATTGCTAAGCAGTTGCTCGGGTAGTTGATAAGTGGTTGCTAGGTTTTTTGAGTAGTTGCAAGGCAGTTGTTTGGGCATTGATTAGTGGTTGCTAAAGTGATCAGAGTGGTTGCTAGGCTGTTGCTAGGCAGTTCACAAACAGACAGACAAGATGGATGGATGGATGGATGGATAGATGGATGCATGGATGGAAAGACTTGTAATACATAGCTTACTGTATTCATTCTTCTGCTGGGGCCCTCATGTACTTGTACGCAGCTGTTAACGCGGGCCAGGGAAACGCCCGCAGCTGGCACCTCTGCCAGGCCACACTGTTGTTGTTCTTGGAAGTCTTGAGGGCAGGAACATTTCTCCAGCTCTGCAAACCCACAGATGCCCTAATGCGTTCCAGCGACTTTATCTGTACAAGATCTTCCATTCCAACCATGAGCCAGTGGAGTGACTTGAAGCCTGCAGTAGTTTCAGGAAAGCGGGTCAGATATAATTTCCAGTGACTGTGTGTTAAGGCACTTTCACAGAACAAGAGTTTGGCTGTGAAAGAAGATGTCCCTTTCAACAGAAACCTCTAAAAATTCTTTAAAGCACTGTTGTTTTCAGAGCGCAGGTGCACCCATGAAGAAGAGAGAAAAAAGAAAGATCCAGGAGAAAGAGTTGGAGTCATTGTGAGCAGGAATGCTGCTGTCATTTTCACTTTAACCCAATCGTTTCAAAGGATGCATTGAGATTTAAAACTCAAAGCAGAATTCTTCTGTTTCGTGCCAGTTAAAAGTATAAAATAGTTCACCCATTTACTCACCCTATTCCGACACCATATTACTCTCTGTCCGAGATTCTATTTTCCATACAAGGAAAGTGGATGGTGGCCAAAAAAGAAAAAAGAAAGGAAAAAAAGAAAAGAATATCTATATTGGCTCTATATCCCAAGTCTTCTGATGTCATACTATAGCTTTGTGTAAAAACAGACTGAAATTTAAGTTATTTCACATAAAATCAAATTCAAACATGGTGGCATCAGAAGACTTAAAGGTATAGTACACCCAGAAAAGAATATTCTCTCATCATCATGCCATCCCAGATGTGTATGACTGTCTTTCTTATGCAGAACATAAATAATAAAGATTTTTTGAAGAATATTTCAGCTCTGTTGATCCATACAATGCAAGTAAATGGGTGCCAAAGTTCTGACACTCCAAAAAGCACATAAAGGCAGCATAAAAGTAATCCATATGACTCCAGTGATTAAATCTATATCTTCAGAAGTGATATGATAGGTGTGAATGAGAAACAGATCAATAATTAATTAATTTTTTGCTAGAAATTATTCACCCTGCCCAGTAGGGGGTAATATGCATCAAGAATGTGCATAACCAAAATCACAAGAAGAAGAATGTAACATTCAAAGGAATGTAGGGGTAGGTCAGGTAACAGGGAGAAATAGAAGAGAAGAAACCATAATTTATTGACTTATGTTCGGACATTAAGCACTTAATAGTACATTGCCTAGAATAGGGAAACATGATGCAGGAAATGTGAATTTTGTAATCAGGAAGAAACAGTAGAGCATGTAATGATGATCTGTCCCAAATATCGTAATGAAAGAATGAAACTTAAGAAAATAAGATGCATTTTGAGCTTACAAGCTTATAGGTAAAAAAATGCAAGGGATGAATATCTTTCATTTTTAATACAGTATTTGAAAGCGACAGAGTTAAGCAAAATAATATAGTTTAGTTCTCACTCACTAAGAAAAGACTTTGTTGATCACGACCCACACTCCTTACCAGCTGGTGGCTGTAATGCACCTTTTGTTGAATGCCAACCGCCATAAAACTCCAGAAGATGAAGAATGTGAATGTGAAAGTGGAGATTGACTGAGCAGGGAGGAGAATTTATGGTAAAACTGACTTAAATTTTGATCTGTTTCTCACCCACACCTATCATATCTCTTCTGAAGACACTGATATAACCACTGGAGTCTTATGGATTTCTTTTATGCTGACATATGTGATTTTTGGAGCTTCAAAATTTTGATCTCACTAGCCATGACATTGTGAAATTAATCAGCGGGACACCTGCACATGCTTCTTTTTACAAAGAAGTGCAATACGCGGTTCAATGTTGGAAAGCGCAAGCCTGATGTCATCCTCCACCTGGAGGCGATTTCAGTACTTTGTTCAGTACACTGATAAGTTGAGGCGAATGGAAGGAGTAATTTTACGGTTGCATCAGACAACTGAGGACAGTCAGTCTTCAGTCAACCAAAACTAGGGCAGAGAGCAAGAGCTATATAGTCTCCCAGCCACCATAAAGCCAAGCTGAAGATAACTACTGTCATGCTTTCGTTTTTTTTTTTTACACTTTTTAGGTGTAGATGACGATTCTGGCGAGGCATTGTTGCTACAACTCCTTTTGGCACGTGTGATAACCTTATCCATAGCCTACTTACCACCATGGGTTCGTTCGGCTAGTAGTCAGTCACTGTCATCGGCTACTTAAAAGGCAGGGTAGCTCCGCGCCCCCTACTGTTGATTGAGCACCACTGCACTAAACATTCTCTTATGCTTACTCTCAGTAAGTGGCAGTACTGATCAGCAATCACTAAGGGGCGCTACATTCACATTGAACTATTAAGTCATAC
The DNA here is from genome assembly GCF_019703515.2 of Myxocyprinus asiaticus. Classification (NCBI taxonomy): domain Eukaryota; kingdom Metazoa; phylum Chordata; class Actinopteri; order Cypriniformes; family Catostomidae; genus Myxocyprinus; species Myxocyprinus asiaticus. The sequence continues at coordinate 41,923,824 of NC_059366.1, forward strand.
AGTAATGCTTTTGTGTGTTAAGGAAGCTGGTACATGCAGGTGTAATTATTTGCAAAAACATTAGAATGTAAGAGCAGTAAAAATTACTTCATACATTATTCTTCATACATTATTGATCAGATTGAAATACTATACATACTGTATTATTATAATAGAGATGTTAAAACACGGAAAGTGTGTGTGTGTGTTTAAGTGGATTCGCAGGTTCTCTGATGGCATTGTCTGAAGGAAATAATTCTTTGAAGTGGTAAAACTGCCTTTCTCTCTCTCTCTCTCTCTCTCTCTCTCTCTCTCTCTCTCAGTATAATTTAAGCATCTTTTACTACATGTGCAAAATATAATTTCCTACTTTTTATTTATTTTTGATTTTGGGGTGAAATGTAACCTGGAAATTTTTTCTTGAGACTCTCGTAGTCAGTGTAGTGCACTGAACGCATATTATCCAACTGAATTCAGGCAAAAATCAGTTGTAAATAGAACACTAGACCATTGATCTCTCTCTCTCTCTCTCTCTCTCTCTCTCTCTCTCTCTCTCTCTCTCTCTCTGTGGGGTTTAAGGGCTTTAGTCTAATAGCTCCATTAGCCCAAGCCACTGGCATTAAGTAGCATAACCGGACTGCTTTAACTATAATAACAATCTTTTTACTCCTTATGCTCTCTTTCTTTCCTTTCTCTTCAGACTTTTGGACCCCACTGTACTTCCCCCACTGGTTCTTCTGACACATTTTTCCTCTATTACTCTGTCTTAAATGCATATTGTGCAATACTAAATGATCTGTCCATTCTGCTTATTTGGCTTAATCTATTAATTAAAATATACTGGGTTTCAGCAGAATGTATTAATTTCAGCAGAATGTATCAATTTATAAAGTTGTGCTCAAAAGTTTGCATACCCTGGCAGAAATTGTGAAATTTTGGCATTGATTTTGAAAATATGACTGATCATCTGGTCTTTTATTTAAGGATAGTGATCATATGAAGCCATTTATTATCACATAGTTGTTTGGCTCCTTTTTAAATCATAATGATAACAGAAATCACCCAAATGGCCCTGATCAAAAGTTTAAATACCCTTGAATATTTGGCCTTGTTACAGACACACAAGGTGACACACACAGGATTAAATGGCAATTAAAGTTTAATTTCCCACACCTGTGGTTTTTTAAAATTGCAATTATTGTCTGTGTATTAATAGTCAATGAGTTTGTTAGCTCTCACGTGGATGCACTGAGCAGGCTAGATACTGAGCCATGGGGAGCAGAAAAGAACTGTCAAAAGACCTGCGTAATAAGGTATTGGAACTTTATAAAGATGGAAAAGGATATAAAAAGATATCCAAAGCCTTGAAAATGCCAGTCTGTACTGTTCAATCCCTTATTAAGAAGTGGAAAATTCGGGGATCTCTTGATACCAAGCCAAGGTCAGGCAGACCACGAAAGACTTTGGCCACAACTGCCAGAAGAATTGTTCGGGATACAAAGAAAAACCCACAGGTAACCTCAGGAGAAATACAGGCTGCTCTGGAAAAAGACGGTGTGGTTGTTTCAAGGAGCACAATACAACAATACTTGAACAAAAATGAGCTGCATGGTCCAGTTGCCAGAAAGAAGCCTTTACTGCGCCAGTGCCACAAAAAAGCCCGGTTACAATATGCCCGACAACACCTTGACACGCCTCACAGCTTCTGACACACTGTAATTTGGAGTGACGAGACCAAAATAGAGCTTTATTGTCACAACCATGAGTGCCACATTTGGAGAGGGGTCAACAAGGCCTATAGTGAAAAGAATACCATCCCCACTGTGAAGCATGGTGGTGGCTCACTGATGTTTTGGGGGTGTGTGAGCTCTAAAGGCACGGGGAATCTTATGAAAATTGATGGCAAGATGAATGCAGCATGTTATCAGAATATACTGGCAGACAATTTGCATTCGTCTGCACGAAAGCTGCGCATGGGACGCTCTTGGACTTTCCAGCATGACAATGACCCTAAGCACAAGGCCCTCCAGTGGTTACAGCAGAAAAAGGTGAAGGTTCTGGAGTGGCCATCACAGTCTCCTGACCTTAATATCATCAAGCCACTCTGGGGAGATCTCAAACGTGCGGTTCATGCAAGACGACCAAAGACTTTGCATGACCTGGAGGCATTTTGCCAAGACGAATGGGCAGCTATACTACCTGCAAGAATTTGGGGCCTCATAGACAACTATTACAAAAGACTGCACGCTGTCATTGATGCTAAAGGGGGCAATATACAGTATTAAGAAATAAGGTATGCAGACTTTTGAACAGGGGTCATTTTATTTTTTCTTTGTTACCATGTTTTGTTTTATGATTGTGCCATTCTGTTATAACCTACAGTTGAATATGAATCCCATAAGAAATAAAAGAAATGTGTTTTGCCTGCTCACTCATGTTTTCTTTAAAAATGGTACATATATTACCAATTCTCCAAGGGTATGCAAATTTTGAGCACAACTGTATATAACTGAGACATTGTATCGACCATTATAGCATCTAGGACTGGAACAACCTGTTTTATACAGACAGACACACACACACACACACACACACACACACAAAAACACACATGTTTGTTTCACTATATATAAGTGAGGGCATCTCATAGTCTTCCATTGATATCATAGCAGGCTAATGATATTTTCTATTTCCTAACCCGAACACACATACACACACACACACACACACACACACACACTTGGTGGGATAGGTGAGGTAATAACTGGAGCATTAACACATTTGAAACATACCTTGTGATCCACAAACTCTCTGTCATCGTGGTGGAAAACCCCCTCATCATCATGACTCTTTATTTCCAGGCCCAAAACGAGCATGAGCTTTGTTTCTCCTCTCACAATGTGTGTTTCATCTTAGTAATTATGTCTAAATGTGAATTCTGCCAGATGCGATTGAAAAGAGATCCCTTGTCATCTTTCTCTCTCTTGCAGCCTCAGGGTGAAGATGTGAAGGAGTCAGATTTCTTTGAATGCTAAACATTTCATACACAATTGTCTGTCTGTCTGTCTGTCTATCTATATTCTTGTCATCTGTCTGTCTGTCTGTCTGTCTGTCTGTCTGTCTGTCTGTCTATCTATCTATCTATCTATCTATCTATCTTTTTGTATGTCTGTCTGTCTGTCTTTTATGTCCGTGCTCAGAGGGAAACAAATAAAAGCGTCATAACAAGAGGAGATCGTTTCCCAGATTTGTCGTTCATGAGGACTGCTGTTCTCGTGAACTGTGTCTTCGGGGAGATGAGGGGTGTGAGAGGGTTTAACCCCTCCAATCTCTGCTACTCCCTAAATCAACTAATAAGCCAAGATCTCTTATAAGATATTGTCTCAAGCCCTCTGTGTACCTCCTCCTGATTTCCTGGGTTCTGCAGGAAACAATATCTATTCTTGCTTAAGTTTGATTGCATGTCATTTTTATGGGAGAATACACAGCCTGTGTGAGTTCCCATGATGCATTATGGGAACTGGGCCTCCTTTTCAAAGGCTTTTGCTTCTAGACGTGTACATTAATGGTTGTATTACAGTAATGTTTTCCTGTCAAAAAAGCAGATGAATCAGTGATCTTCAGCCAGATACAATGCATTTGTTCAAGACATTGTAAAATATCATACAGTATAAATATAATATAAATACATATAAATATGTATTGTTTAGGTTGGTTTCCAAGGTGAAAATTGCATATCTATAGAGACTTAAAGGGTTAGTTCACCCAAAAATGAAATTTCTTTCATGATTTACTTACATTTAAGCCATCCCAGATGTGTATGACTTTCTTTCTTCAGCAGAACCGAAGTGAAGATTTTTATAAGCAGATTTCAGCTCAGTTTGTTCATATAATGCATGTCAATGGGTGCCATCAGGCTGCTGGCTGTTTAATGATCCAAAAAGCATATTTAGGCAGCACAAAAGTAATCAACATGACTCCAGTCGATCAGTTAATGTCTTCTGCAGCAAACCGATAGGTTGGTGTAAGAAACAAATAAAAAATTACAACTTTTTAACTTTACATCGTTGCTTCCGCCCAGCACTGTATTTCTGTTTGAAATTAACTAACTCTCACATGACATTCGTTCCTGTTGTATATACAAAGTGCATGCTTCCAACATCCCATGTGACTGCGCCCTTGCGCTAATGTCACGCTTACACGACTGCTGGCAGGAAGCAGTTTTTTAAAGTTAATAAAGTTTTAATATTTATTACAATTATTACAATTTATTTTTTACACAAACCTATCGATTTGCTTCAGAATACATAAATTGATCAACTGGAGTCATGTGGATTACTTTTATGCTGCCTAAATATGCCTTTTGGACCATTAAACAGCCAAAAGCCTGATGGCACCCATATAAATGCATTACATGGACAAACAGAGCTGCATTCTGCTTATAAATATCTTCACTTGGGTTCTGCTGAAGAAGGAAAGTCATACACATCTGGGATGGCTTAAAGGTAAGTAAATCATGAGAGAAGTTTTATTTTTGGGTGAACTACCCCTTTAATGGCGTTTCCTAATCATGTTTTTTTAAGTATCAGCTATGTTGCAAATATTTTTTTGCAAGACTCTACCTGCATTTAACGAATTGTCTTCATCTAAATAAAAAATATGCTCAGAAAGAATCTCTAATGTCTATTTCCACATATCAATTTATTTTCTACTTTTTCTACATCTACTTTTCATTAATTTTTATTTTATTTTATTTGAGGGAATGTTGTTTGTACATGTCACTGTTTTTTATTTATGTATTTAGTTATTTTGCTTTCCCAGCACTTCTGTTTTGTTATACTATTTGTCTTAGCTAGTTTGTATATGTTTATGTGCAAAAAAAAAAAAAAAAAAAAAAAACTTATCAGTAACCACAACTTCGTCATCTATTCTCTCCTCTTAAATATAGGAGTTCTCAGTTCTCTCTCTCTCTCTCTCTCTCTCTCTCTCTCTCTCTCTCTCAGTATGTGGAATGTGAGAAGAATCATTAGTTTTTGGTCCCTGTAGTCTCTGTTTCACGGTCTCTGTGTGGGAATCATGATTTTGGACCCAGTCTCTCTTTCCCATCCCAAGTCCAGCGTGTTTTTCTCTGGTCCAGTTAAAAAATAGTCGTGTGCTCATAGGCTCCCGAAGCAAACCGGTTTCAGCCCGCTTGTTCTCTCTTCTCACAGAGGCTGGGAAGAGAGAGGTCAGAACACTTCTAATGGCTTTCATATGGATGCAGGTACCAAAGGGCTCCCCCCGACCCAGGAAGTGGTTTCCATGAGAAACCAAAGCAGCTTTTGAAAATATATCAGCTCTTGATTTATGTCAAACATTTTTTTATGTTTTTTAATCAAGAGATGCCTTCTTCCCACAGCCATAGTAAATAATGATGATCGTTTTCAGAATCTAATTTTATAATAATAATAATTATTTTAATGATACAACAAAATCTCAGAGACAGCAAGTGACCAGAAGTCATTTAAACATTGACGTCTTTTATCATACTTCTGTTAATGTTGCAATAATGTTTGCTGCTCCACTGAGGAACAATTTTTGTAATACAGGATTGTTACTATATTTTGAACTTTAGTGTCTGATTGGTCATTATCAAACCATGCAGCATTCCCTTCATATACATAGGGCCCTAAACTCTACATATTTATCAGAGAAAGAAGCAGTGTCACTATGCACTAACAAAAACACTATGCACTCAGCCATATAGTGTGTGATTTTTCATAGTGTAGTATTGTCCCAAATGGTACACTTAAAGGAATATTCTGGGTTCAGTTCAAGTTAAGCTCAATCGACAGCATTTGTGGCATAATATTGATTACCACAAAAATGTATTTTGACTCGTCCCTCCTTTTCTTTAAAAAACAAAACAAAAATCTGGGTTACAATGAGGCACTTACAGCTTAAAACTTAAGGAGGCCAAGAAACCATAACCCTTGTTTGTACAATGACAACAATAGAGCATGACAACACCTCCATTAACGTAACAGTAACGTCCTTATGTTGTATTGAAATACAGCACACATCCATCAACGGTATCATATGCACTTAACCCAACTCATTAGGTGAATTCACTGTCTAACTTTACACTCCACTGAGGGTGATGCAAGTAACGGCACCAAAAAGTGTTTTCAAATAATCTTGTGGACTGACAGTAATAACTGCTGACTGCATGCCAGGTTTGGAAGAGTGGACATGTTTACATTTGCATTACATTTGGATAGTCCAGGTTTGGTTTAAAAATAGAGCAGCAGGCACTTAAAAAATGTACCAAAAAGCACCATGGCTGAGATGGTTGAACCATCAGAAATGATGAGAATCTTCACACATCTTTCACATTATGTGGAAATATCGAACAGCTGTTTTTCCTGTAGAGTGGAAGGCGTGAAAACTGAACTCTGAGCTATGATTGTGTGAAGTGCAAAGTTGTTAGTGTGGACTTCCTTTAAAGTGACAGAAAGCACGTAAACATTCACACTTATACACACTAAATCAAACTATTTAAGGAATAGGTCAGTCAGAAATAAAAATTCTGTCATTACTCACAGTCATGTAGTTCCAAAACTTGTATGCCATTATTTTTCCATGGAACACAATTTTTTTTGTAGAATCTTCAAGCAGTTCTTTGCATACAACAAGCACAGCTGTAAAGCTCCATAAAGGACCAAAAAAAAAAAAAAAAAAAAAAAAAAGTTTTAACCGCATTAAAAGCACCATAAATGTGACCCATATGCACTATATTCCAAGTCTTCTGAAGCCATACAATAGCTTTGTGCAAGAAACAAATAATTTCATTATTGACTGAAAATATTCCCCTCTGTCGCAGCTCTAAAATCTAATTTACATTCTTGTACGTTCAAATATGCCACGTGAAGACATATTGAGAAGGTGCCTATTGAAATGTTTATAAAGAATGAAACAGTTTTTCTAGTCTCACGTGAGTGTTAATCACAACCTTTAAGTGTAAAAAATACTTTAAGTGATCTCGATCAAATTTCACCATTTGAACATGTAAATATTGAGGAAATTTATTGGCAGATGCTATTTGCTCCCTGGTGCAAATAATGGTATATGCTATTTACACCCCAGTGCAAATAGTGGCATATATTATTTGCACCCCAACCCTGGTGCAAATAGTGTCAGATACTATTTGCACCAATATTTACAAACATACAGTATGGGCATCACTGCAGTGTGTTTATTGTGTTAATTTAGAATCCCACAGACACACTACATTAACCCCTACCTTCTCTTAGAAACATTAACCTTGGTTTTACTGCAGTAAACATGGTTTCACCATGGAGTTTTGTTGTAAATTTACAGTAACCACAAAAGTAACCATGGTTACTATATTACCACCATATTACTGTACTAACACCATGGTTAATTGCGATGAAATCAACATTTATGTAAATGTTTATCTATTATTTTAGTAGTAGTATTAAATGAAATATTATGAGTTGATACAGGAAATCGGATGGGAAAAAGAGTGCAACAAAAGGCAGATTCAAACTGCAGTCACTAGGACAACACTATACATTCACACACCACCTTTCCACCCCACTCTACTGCAGCGACATCCAATGTGTAGTTTGTTGTATATTTCTGTGGTTCCACCAGACTATTGGAGTGCAAACAGTTGCACTGTGTGGCAGATGCAAATAGCACCATGGCTGAGATGGTTGAACCATCAGAAACTATGAGAATCTTCACACATCTTTCACATTATGTGGAAATATCAAGCAGCTGTTTGTCCTATAGAGTGGAAGGCGTGAAAACTGAACTCTGAGCTATGATTGTATGATGTGCAAAGTTGTTAGTGTGGACTTCCTTTGAAGTGCCAGAAAGCACGTAAACATTCACACTTATACACACTAAATCAAACAATTAAAGGAATAGGTCAATCAGAAATAAAAATTCTGTCATTACTCACGGTCATGTAGTTCCAAAACTTGTATGCCATTATTTTTCCATGGAACACAAATTCATTTTGAAGAATCTTCAGAAAGTTCTTTGCATACAACAAGCACAGCTGTAAAGCTCCATAAAGGACCAAAAATAAAAGCACCATAAATGTGGTCCATATGCACTATATTCCAAGTCTTCTGAAGCACAATAAAAAAATAAAACAAAAAACAAGTAAATGAAATTCAAAATCACAAGTAAAGCCTGATCTTTTTTTAATTAAAAAAGCATAAAAATGTCATCATTAGCACTCAATGAAGGAACTGTAAGGGATATTTCAGAACCAAAATTACAATGTAGAAGGAATGAAAAAGAAAATTTGATTATATATTTCAGCATGATCATAATCTATCTGTGCAATACCACTTGAGTGATATTCATTTAACACTTGGAACATTCTGTTTACTGCCTTCATAGTACCTTCTAAAGCAACATCCTAACTGAAATGGAACTTTATAAAAAATGACCGACTTGGAATGCTCTACATAGGCAGCAATTGTCTGCAAAGGATAGGGGCAAAATGAAGGTCTCTTAGAAGACAGCATAAATATGTTGCCTGTATGTTTTGGAACAGCGGGGGCCTATGATACTTTAAAATGCTGTCTACTTAGGTAGCTCACTAGGTTTTGGAATAGAGCTATGGTCTCAATAGACTGTTCATTGCAACACACAATACAGATCAGTATTTCATACAATTGAAATAAATAGATTTGTATGTTCTGGTTGTGTTTGGCCAGCAAATATTAATTTAGCCCATGTTTAGCGAATATAGGGAGTGTGTTGATGTGTAATTTTTGTATTGGTCCATCTCTTGATTAAAAAATAAATAAAAATCAACAATCACAAAATAAACTTGCATATGATTGTTAGCATATAAACTTGTGAAAATAAGCCGGCCACTTTGACAGAACTCGACATCCAGAAACATATAATCTTCAGTTTTTTTTGTCTCCTTTTCCAGTAAAAATATCTAAATATATTTTATACACCATTGACAAATTGTTTTTTTTTCTTCTCTTGATTCCGGTTTTAGAGCCGCTGCAGCAGGGCATTTGGGTGACGTCTCAGCGGCATATTCGCTCAGCAAAGCGACACCACTCTCCCGTTCCTGTTAGGGTTTCCAATCGATTCTCCCCACTCAGTGATGCACCCACTGAGAATCATGTTGAAAGAGCCCTAATAATTGGTGATTCTATTGTAAGGAACGTGGAAATAGAGACTCCAGCCACTATTGTTAAATGTATTTTGGGTGCCAGAGCGTCTGACATCAGATCAAATTTACAAGTGCTGGCTAATGCTAAACATATATTTTCTAAAATTGTTATTCATGTCGGCACTAATGATGTCCAGCTTCGCCAGTCGGAGATCATTAGAGATAATGTTAAAGAGGTGTGTGAACTTGCAAAAACAATGTCAGACACTGTAATATGCTCTGACCCCCTCCCTGCTCATCACAGTGACGAGGTTTATAGTAGATTAGTGTCTCTGAATGGCTGGATGTCTGAGTGGTGTCTGGAGGATAGCATAGGATTTATAGACAATTGGAAGAGTTTTAGGGGAAGACCTGACCTGCTAAAGAGAGACGGACTCCATCCCTCCGGGGAAGGTGCTGCTATCCTCTATAGTAATTTGGCTCATAGTCTCAATAATGAAAGTATTTGACTAACTGGGGCCCAGGTCAGGAAGCAGATAAACTGGTTAATCCGAACATCTGCTAGCTGCCTTGAGATGTCACACAGGTCACATAAACTACAACACATAGAGACTGTATCACCTAGACATCACATAGAGACTGTGTCTGTTCCCTGAACTACCAAACACAAAACTCTCACTAAATCATTTAGAAAAAATTTGATTAAGGTCAAACTTGAACAAAACAAAACAAAATTAAGATAAACATCATATGAAGGTAGGGCTACTAAACATTAGATCTGTTTCTACCAAAGCACTAATTGTAAATGAAATTATTACAGATCATAATTTGGATGTTCTCTGTTTGACTGATATCTGGCTTAAACCGGATGAATATATTAGTTTAAATGTATCTACTCCTCCCCAGGTTATTGTTATAAAAAACATGAGCCTCGTCTGTAGGGTTGAGGAGGAGGTGTTGCTACAATTTACAGTGACGTTTTTGGTGTTATTCAGAGGACAGGATATAAGTTTAAGTCTTTTGAACTAATAATGCTTAATGTGACACCATCAGATATAAATAAAAAAACTCTGTCGTCTTTTACCCTTGCTACATTATCTAGATGACCCGGGCCTTATTCTGATTTCCTTGGTGAATTTGCTTTTATCAGATCTTGTAGTTACTGTAGATTTTAATTGTAATTGTTGGTGACTTCAACATTCACACAGATAATGAAAATGACACAGTGGGATTAGCATTTCTCGATATTCTCAACTCTCTTGGAGTCAGACAAAATGTGACAGGACCAACTCATCGGCATAATCATACGCTAGATTTAATTCTGACATATGGAGATGATGTTGATACTATAGAAATTCTGCCGCAGAGCGATGACATCTCAGATCATTACCTTGTCTCTTGTATGCTGCGATCAGCTAATGTTGCTCAATCTACACCACGCTATCGTTCAGGTAGAACTATTCGTTTGACCACTAAAGATAGCTTCACTAAAAATCTTCCAGATCTATCTCATACACTCAGTAAACCCCAAAGCCTAGAAGAACTTGATGAAATAACAGAAAATATAAATACAGTCATCTCTGGCATTCTTGATAGTGCTGCCCCCTTCAATTAAAGAAAATTAAAGAAAAAAGCCCTGCACCATGGTACAATGATCACACTCATGCTCTCAAGAGAGCAGCTAATTTGACTCTCGATGAATGTACTGTTACATTATCTTCAACAGCGAAGAACTTAGGTGTTATATTTGAAACCAATCTGTCCTTTGAAAATAAAATTTCCAATGTTTGTAGAACAGCATTCTTCCTCCTAAGAAATATTGCTAAATTATGACACATGCTCTCTGTTGCTGATGCAGAAAACGAATTCATGCGTTCATGACGTCAAGACTAGATTATTGTAATGCATTACTGGGAGGATGTCATGCAAGATCAATAAATAAACTTCAATTGGTTCAAAATGCAGCAGCCAGAGTGCTGATTAGAACCAAGAAATATGATCATATTAGCCCCATTTTATCATTGTTACATTGGCTACCTGTTACATTTTTATTAATTTTTAAATTCTGTTAACTATGCACAAAGCTTTGAATGGTCTAGCTGCACAGTACTTAAGTGACCTTCTGACATGCTATACTTCATCACGTTCATTACAATCGCAAAATTCTGGCCTGTTAATAGTTCTTAGAATATCAAAATCCACAAAAGGAGGTAGATCCTTTTCATATTTGGCTCCTAAACTATGGAATAGTCTCCCTAACAGTGTTCAGGATGCAGACACACTCACTCAGTTTAAGTCTAGACTAAAGACTTATCTATTTAGCCAGGCATACACCTAATTTATCCTTCAACTCACAATTAGGCTGCTTTAGTTAGGTCTGCCAGAATCAGAAACATTTCTCAGAAATATTTCTCATAATCTATAACTCTGCAATAAATTGAATAGTATCTACGCTAATATTATTCAATTTGTTTCCCTGTCTCAGCCTCGGGACTCCTATACTGAGGTCACCAGAACCGGCTGGATCCAGCTCCATTCCTGTTTTGTGTCTTTGAGTGATGATGACTAATAGCAGCTGGTGCCAGCCAAACATCACTTCAGTCTATTACGATGGACTTCAGAGGATGGACTGATGCCAACTCCAACCATAAGACATGGGATAAATCATATGTCATTGCCTGAACCTTGGATTTAGGATAGACCTCACCGAAATTACCGGCCGGTTGAACTGTGATGCACCTAACTGATCTCTTCCTACATCACCTCAATCTAATGATGGACTACACTCTTGAAATGGAATACATAGACTATCAATTAATTGCCAACAAAACTCTTCATCAGCCAACTAACAAGGACAATGCATCAACGTGAACTTCTGCAGTTAATCCAGGATGGACTTCAAAGACATTAGTCATTAATCTTACAGTTCATACAAAGTCTTAGTTTAAACGCTGACCCTTAACACTTACTTAGTTTAACAATTTTAAACCATGACTTGCACTATACATAAGTAATATTGGCATTATATTCATGATGTTAGCCAGAGGGGAACTGGCCCCCACAGTGAGCCTGGTTTCTCCCAAGGTTATTTTTCTCCATTAACCAACATCTTATGGAGTTTTGTGTTCCTTGCCACAGTCGCCTTCGGCTTGCTCACTGGGGTTCTAAATACAATTATTATTTAATTACTTATTTTTAAACACAATTCACAGTCGTATTTTATCAAACTACACAATGATGACTCTTAAGACATTATAAATATTACGGTTACATTTTCTGTTAATGCATGATTTTCTGTAAAGCTGCTTTGAAACGATGTGTGTTGTGAAATGCGCTATACAAATAAAAATGACTTGACTTGTTTTAAGCAAAAACCTCACTATTGTTTTTTTTTTTTTTTTTTTTTTTTGATTAATGCTTGAAGCAAGAAAAAACCAATGGGGTAAGAAAAATAAACCTAATTCATGATATACTGTATTTTTCTAAAATACACACAGCAAAACATTTTCTTATTTTGTATTTTTTGTCTTGTTTTCTAGTAAAATATATCTAAACATCCTTAAAATAACATACTTTTACTTGACAAATAAAACTGACATAAGATATAAAGTCTAAAAATGTAGTGTGGTGCATGCTTCAAACAAGATAAAACTGCATACAAATAATTGCTTTCCCTTTGAATTAAGTTTATTTTCCTTAATCCATTGGCAATTTGTTTTTTTGTCTTGTTTTATTCACAAACTTCTCTAAATTATGTTAATTTATGAGTGAAACAAGAACAAAACTATGTGCAAATAAGAAGAATAAACTAATTCAAATCTACAATTTTCTCTTAAAAACAAGTCTTGATATCTTGTGCAATTTAGTTACATAAGTATCTTGTTTTCAGGATTCCTGTAGCTGAACTGGTATGGTGCTGGCAATGCCAAGGTTATGGGTTTAATTTACAAGTAACACACAAAGTAATAAAATGCACACCTTGAATGCACTGTAAATGACTTAAAACGTCTTCCAAATGCGTAAAATTAAATGGAAGGATTACTTGTGGAAAACAAGACAGAAATATCCTGATTAAGAAAACTGTTTATTTATAGATTCAAACTGAGGCACTGTTAGACAATAATCAAACTCTTCATTTATACATTAGACAGAATTGCAGTAGCAAATAGTTTCCCGTACCATGTTACAGAGAACCCTGGCAGGAGGGAAATGACTCCTGCGTGTTACACTTAGGACCATCTTGCATGTTGAATCCATCTTTCCTTCTGCCTCCGACTTTAGGCAATAATTATACGAGAGGCACAATGGAAAGGCAAATAACTGCCCCCATAAAGGCTTCAAAGCAGCCGTGAATCAGACTGAACACAGGCACTTTTGCTTGGATAACAAGGCCTGAAGGATGACCAATGATTGTGAAAGGAGATCTATCTCTCTCTTCATCTATCTTTCTACCTGTTTCCTTCAGTCTTTTAGGGCGCTCTGGCCTCAGGTAATGGTAGCAGGTGTGAGCATGGGAAAAGCCTCTCGGTTATGCACTGAAATATTCGCTTACACCTGTTGAGCGACTGTGTGTGTTTGTGTGTGTGTGTGTGTGTGTGTGTGTGTGTGTGTGTGTATGCTATGGCCACTTTATCCTCCTTGTATGAGCTTGTGCATGGTTTTGTTAGTCAAATAATCAAGGCTGATCTCCTTTCAAACATGCCCAATTATTGTCTCCGATTTCAGTCATTCCAAGAACAAGGTAGGAAAAACAGACAGATAATGTATTTCAACATATTTTTCACACTTTCGAGACATACAATGACAACAGGAGATTGTGTGACTCTTTGGCTAGTAAGAGTTGAGGCCTTTCGGGCAATATGACAAAATTTCATCTGGAATTCTATCTGGTAAGAATGTTATCTGGTGTATCTCCATTATGTGGTTTACAAGGACATACAGTATATCCTCTTAAATAAATGTTTAAGTGCATTAAAGCTGCATTGGAAAACATAGACATTACATTAAAATTTGTTTTTGTATAATTTAGAAAGAATATATTACAGTAGCACAACTTCAGATTTTATATTAAAGATTAACAAAGAAAATTGAAAGCATGGTAAAAATAAAACAGTAATGCGAAATGTTTTGTGACCCCGATCCAAAATAGGAACGTATCCTCATTGGCTCAAATAAATAATAAGAAAAGTACAAACAATAAAAATGAGTTCAAACAAACCACAATAGTCTGAAAAATTGCAAAGTCATTAAAAGCAATCAACAATGAGAAAAAACATAATTACTCTAAAAACTATTCCAAAAAAGACGAGTCTCCACAAGTTCAAAAGACAAACTAATTGTTTGTGATTTTGGCCGCAAAGCAAGAAACCAAATAATAAAAAAACACAAACGCCTGTCTGTCTCTGGGTTATAGACATGGGTTTGTTTCACATATATAAGCGATTTACACATTGACAAACCCACAGCTAAAGGGTGAATCTCACGAAAACCGTCACCCCAAAATATGTTTTTCTAAAAAATTATTTTTAATATATATATATATATATATATATATATATATATATATATATATATATATATATTTTTTTTTTTTTCAAATTAAAGTTATAATAATTTAATTGTTTTCCATTATGGTAATGATAATTGGGGAGAAAATATGCTAATGTGCTATGGAAATAATGCAAACAAAAAATGTTATAGTCCTAAAAACAGGCTTTGTTAAATTTCATTTAGTTTACATGAGGACAACTCCAAAAAATATCACATTATTTTCATTACAATTAAACACATTTTATACCCTGATTCTCATTAATGTTAATACATGGATGCTTCTGATTATTTATTTATTTTGCGATTCTAATTAGATTTTTAATACTGTAATACAGTAAAAATTATTATTTTTTGTATTTACATCAGCAAAAAGGCAGTACAACAGATACTACCATGATGTATAAATACGTTACAATTTGAATATATATATATTTTTTCTTTTTCAAATGAAACAAATGAGAATTAGAGTATTTATGCATTATTTATGCAATAAGAATTGGGAATGAAATGTGCTTAATTGCCATGAAACTAATGCAGAAATTCTTGATAGTCCTATAACAGACTTGATTTTATTTAATTTCTTTTGATTTTGGCATGAAATACGACCCAGAAATGTTCTTGACGGCTTTTGTGAGATACCCGCTAAAATCCTTTCACTGAAAAATTCATTCGCTGAGATTGCATAACAGTACCTCACACTGACCCAGGCTTGTATTTATTATATGATCCTATCTTATCATTTAAAGACTACTGCAGCCATTTGGGAAGTACCTGAAACCCAGGGGCCACAGCTTTGTATTCTTAAGTACATTTGTGATGTATATACACATTAAAAGTCCCACACTTTGCCATTTAAGGCCAACACCACCAACGTGCTGCAACTATTTGAAGCTTTGAGTTCTTTCATACTGTCTGTATGACAAATGCTTGTGATCTCTGCAGTATTTCATGGTCCAAAAAAAATAAAAAAAATAAATAAAAATAATAATAATAATAATTTTCAGGCAGATTGGTTTTTAAGGCTGGATAAATTGGCTTTTTTTTTACTTTTTTATTTTTTGAAAATCTCCATATATCACTTGCATTTGTTTCTTTGGTTGTTCAGCTTTTTTTGGTAACATACAAAAGTTCCTGATATATTACTATGGGATGCCTTTACTCTTTTTTAGTTTTTAATGATAATTTTTACTCTTCTATGTACACATTCTTTTTATTGTGAAACTTGTTTCCTCCTCTATTTTGAGGTCCATTTCTGTCCATTCTTCACTGTTTGTGAACATCTCTGGTTACTCAATGTCTTTAGTTGTCTTGGAAGCAATAGATGTGGGCATAGAACGACGGGAAACAAACAAACAAACAAAAAAACGATCAAACATGCAAGACTTCTCTTAACTGTGCTCTCTTTTAAAGACTCTCAGTTTCTCCGTGTTCTATTTCTCAGTAAGGCCTCCAGACGGACTCGTCAATGCGCGTTGATGCGTTCATCGCTGTGGGCGAGTTGCTATGGCTACCGTCGGCATCCACCCCATCACTCTGGTTACCGAGGCTAGCGTTGATCAGACTGTTGTTCCCGCCCGCGGCGCCCCCGCCTCCTCCCGCCGCAGTACAGGATGTCAGCATGCGAGTTGGCGACCGTTCGCCCCCGGTTCCCGCGCCACCGCCGGTCGGGACCATGGAGAACTGGTAAGAGCCAGATCCGGTGCCGTAGTACAGGTGATACGGCGAGGAGTTGGTCTGGAAGTGGGAGTTCTGGTTCTGGTTGCCAGGATACGGAGGTGGCAGGTAGGTGTGATAGCGGCTGGAGGCGGGCATCCCGGCCACGCTGAGCCCGCCGATTCCAGTGCTGGACGGGTTGGGGGAGTAAGTGAAGGGACCCGAGTAATGCATGTGTGAATCAGAGAAACGGGAAGCCGTTAATGGAGAGAGAGATGGGAACGATGTTCTCTGCTGGAACAGATCTGTACCTGAACGAGAGACAGAGAGAAAGAGGTGTCACTTTTACTTGATTATTGATGAAACTTTTGTGCAAATCATAGCAAATCATTTGAACTGAAACTGTTTAGTGCTAAAAACAACACAAATTCTTGAGTGAACACGCAAGCCACCGTTAACAAGCTTTTTTTCAAGCACTCAAAAAACAGGAAAGTGGAACAAACATCAATATATTTTTATTCAAAAATGCCCAAAATTGAGGGTTGTTTCTAACCAAAGCTGTATCATATGCCTTTAAAAGAAATGGTATATGACGCATGAGTCACATGGACTTTTTTAATTAAACTGTTGGGTCCTTTTTTGAGCTTTAAAGGGTTAGTTCACACAAAAATGAAAATTCTCTCATCATTTACTCACCCTCATGCCATCCCAGATATGCATGACTTGATTTCTTCAGCAGAACACAAATGAAGATTTTTAGAAGAATATCTTTAGAAGAATATGTGTACGTGGGTGAGAAATAGATCAATATTTAAGTCCTTTTTCCTTCACTTTCATTTTCTCCTTCTTCTGTTTTTGGTAATTCACATTCTTCATGCATATCGCCCCCTACTGGGCAGGGAGGAGAATTTATGATAAAAAATGACTTAAATATAGATCTGTTTCTCACCTACACCTATCATATTGTGTCTGAATAAATGGATTTAACCACTGGAGTCATATTGAATACTTTTATGCTGACTTTATGTACATTTTGCAGCTTCATAATTTTGGCACCCATTCACTTGCATTGTGAGGACCTACAGAGCTGAAATATTCTTCTAAAATCTTAATTTGTGTTCAGCAGAAGAAAGAAAGTAATACACATCTGGGATGCTAATAGGTTGTGTAAATCATGAGAGAATTTTCATTTTTGGGTGAACTATCCCTTTAAAGTGAGGAACAAACTGCCATTTCATTAAAAAGGTGGCCCACAATAAACATTAAAACATCTTTTGTGTTTCGCATTTTTGGGTAAACTATCCCTTTAAGCTGATCTGGGCTCTCTACACCGCCACCTGGCTTGAACACACTGATTCTGTCGCTCAGGACACATGATGAAATGTCAGTGTGAGTGGATCTCTGTTCCTCAACATTATGAGTCTGAGGAGGAAGAGATTGATGAAGACTGGTATGCTCTGACGTCTCACTTATTGAGTTTAGAGTTCAAGTGCATCAAGAGTTATGATGCAAGTCAATGCACAAGGTGAAAATAGGTGTAAGGAAAAACATCTGTGCGCCTATGTGCACATACACACACACACAAACCAATCAGTCTGTGATCTGCTGCACTGTTGAATTCCATTTCAAATCACTAATGATAAGTTAAGGTAAAGGTAAATCAACAGAGTAAATGAAGATTTGTAACACCACTCTTGATAAGTTGGATAAAGTTAAAACAATCTATTAAAATCATGGTTAGGTTAAGAGTTTGGGTTAGACCTTATTTTTGGGTTTAAGTTGGGGTTAAACTTAGGAAAAATCATAATATTGTTCATTAAATGGTTTATTTTTTATGTATGGGAATACAAGTTGTACTTTTTTGTACGATTTTTTTGTCTCATACTAATTAAATGACTTGTCATGAGACCGGGTTGGATTTATTAAAAAGGGTTCATAATTTATTCCAGCGTGGGGACTGAAAGTACTACATGTACCTCTGGCCCAACTAGACTCTACATATTTCTAATGGCACATAAGAACTTGATAAGATGCTTTGACACAATTCAAACACCATCTGCTGTCTGTTTTGTCAGTTTGTTGTCTGGCTTTATATTTGTGCATATTGCCCAGATGCAAGCAGGGGCTGCTGGGATACCGAAGCAGGCTTTGGCATGCCAGCGCCCGGGGGAGGAGAATGCCGGCTGTGCGTGCCACTGACTTGTTGAAATGTCTTCCCCCACTGTTAGTTTGGAGCACTGGGTCCATTTGCAAACAGAAAGAGCGAGCGATACAGAAAAACATACAGTTCCATTTCAATTTCCTCAACTTCAGGGATGTTTCTTCACAGAACATTTTCTGCAGTTCAGATCTCTCTCTCTCTCTCTCTCTCTCTCTCTCTCTCTCTCTCGCTCTCTCTCTGAAGGGGTTTTTCTTTCTCTTTTACCCGCTTCTGAAAGTTTGGGGGTCTGCATTTGATTCTCAGAGTGAGAATTCTAGAATTCAGCTGGTGTTGATTCAACAAAAGTGCTCACATTGTAAAGACTGCTTGTTTTCCCATAAAAATATCTAAACACCCTTAAAACAAGATAAAGTTACTTGAGAAGCAAAATGGTGCAATATAATAAGACTTATGTTCAGAGACTATATTTTGAAATAAGTTTATTATTCTTACTGCATACAGTATTGGCTATTAGTTTTTCCCAGTTTATAGACATAAATATAATAAAATGTAACAACGTTTATGCTTAAAATGGGGGAAAAAACTATTTGAGGAAAAATAAAAATGAATTCAAGATAAATTCTCTGAAAATGTCTTATTATCTCACTTTTCCGAAGTAAATTTAGTTTGTTTTAAAAGGATTGTTCACACAAAAATGACAATTTTGTCATAATTTACTCAACTATCATAATGTTCCAAACCCTCTGTAGAACACAAAGGAAGTTCAGTCTCAGTCACCATTCACTTTCATTCTATTGAAAAAAAAAAAAAAAGATGCAATGAAAGTGAATGGTGACTGAGACTAACTTACTTTGTGTTCTACAGAAGAAAGAAAAGTCACATGAACATTCTGCCTAACATCTCCTTTTGTGATCTACAGAGTTTCAAAAGTTATGATGGTTTGGAACAACATGAGGGTGAGTAAATGATGGCATGACTTTGAGATTTTGGGCGAACTATCCCTTTACAGATGTTCATATATTTTACTTTCTACAAAAGTAGAAATCAGACAAAAAAGATATAACCAGATATAACACATAATCTGACTCAGTGGCTCTATCTAGAGTCTCAAATGGAAATAACAACATCAATGGCATGTTGCTCTAGAAAGTTAATATAATGTAGTTTGCTGTATTTATAAGTATAACACAGGATCTGCATTAACATTAGCTATACATGACAGAAAAAGAGAGAAAGAATGTTTTAAAAGAGAAAAATCATGGGTATTGGCATGGGTATGTAGAACGTTATATATACAGTAAATACACAGTATATATATATATATATATATATATATATATATATATATATATTCAGTTAGGACTATGTGTGGTTTATTATAATGCACACTGAATCTGAATGATACTCTAGATTTAGCAGAATTGACTCTGTTATCTATTCAAATTATAAGTACATAAATTCCAAATTTACAGTGATGGGTTTGAAATAATGTAGTGCTCTAGGGTTAGGGTTATGGTTAGTAACAATAAATAACTTTTGGTATTTTGCATGGTGGCTGTAACCACATATTTAGGATTGGGGGTAATCGTTAAAGAACTGGCCATTGAAAAACCTGTATTGGTTGACCATTAACCCTCAGAAACCCAAGCGTTCTGACATATTTTGCCATATTTTGTTTTGGGGTGAATTTTATGCGACTTTAGCAAACAATGTCAGTCAATAGGAAAACTCCCTCAATGGCAGGAAAATACGATTTCTTGAAAGTTCAGCAGTCACATATTCAAATGAAATAATAATAAAGAAAAATGCATTTTCTTTCACGAATGGCAGTTTCATAAGAATAGACATTCCTTCTGGCCAGAACGTCTTTGTCTGTTTTTATAACGTGTAAGCGGTTCCACCTCCCCCTCGTCGTGTTTTTGCCCAATACAGCGAGCAGTTCAGTTTGGCGTTTTCCACTAGACCACAGTCAAGCGTGTAACATGACTCTCTACAAAGGTTTGCCTCATTTGACTGCTGTCGAAACTGATTTTGTTTGTTAACAGAAGAGCAAGCAGTAGCTAGTCGGCTGTAATAGTGTATGTGATGGGCATTCGCTGCGTGTTTGTTTTGTTGCGGGATCAGGGCCCTGGTGTGGATGCAAATGTTAGCCCTCACCTGTGAAATTGCAATGCAAAGATGGATTACACCTGGATCAGGCAAATGATGTGGCCAGAGAGAAAAAAAAGAAACAGCGAGAGAGACAGATATAGAGAAACATCGAGACAGATATACATGAAACTCTATATGAGCTAATTAAATTGTGTATCATTGATTCACTATGTACGAAATCACAAAAACGGGGCGGAAAAAACAATGTTCATATGACAATTTGGATGCCAGACTTGCTGCATTGTTCATGGTTTGACTTTGTACTATGTGGTTTTATGCACGACTGGTGACACAAATCCACAAGAACCCACCAACCACTGTTTACAACCATTGATAACATTAATTTTGGATATACCACATCAACTACACCAAACACAATGGGCTCAAAAGGTATTTGGACACTGAAGCAACACTTAAAATTGCCTGAATGTAGGACTGTCATGATTATGAAATTTGGCTGATGATTAATTGTCAAACAAATAATTGCGATTATGACAATTCATTGTCTTTTTTAGGGCTGTGATGATTAATTGTCTCGTTAAGGGCTTTCATAATTAATTGTCATATAAATTGTTATATTTTTTAAGGTGTTTTTTTTTTCTGCATGCGTGCTTCATACACCTTAAGAAGTCAATTTTTACATATTTAACTTCAAATATATAAATCAAATAATAAAATAGGGATAAACTATGATTTTTCTTTTAAGGATTTAAAAACGTATGAATAAAATAAAGAATAATGTTTTAAATATCAAAATATTTCTAAATACTTAAAATATGTCTCTCTTTAGTTTTGGTCAATTTTATATTTACACTTGTTTTTTGAACTTTTTTTTTAAAATAAAAAATTAGATATATATATATATTTTATAAAAAAATTGTTATGCTATATATATGTTAAGTTATATTATATTTATATAATTTATTTTATTATATTATGCAATAGTAAAATATTTCTTTCCTAATTTCTTCACATTCACACGTTATTTTAATGCTCTGATTAAACTCACAAGCCCTTATCTCTCATGAAGCAAAACCTTTGAGATTTTGTTTCATAATTTTACCACGCCACAGAAATAGATTAAGCATGTGTAACCAGTCTTGCTTGACCCGCTCCAAGTGGGATTCAAACCAGCGTCTCCGAAATGGAAGGCGGGTGCGCTAACGAGGAGGCTAAAGGCTACAGCCCCTAGCAGCAGTCACTAGTGCGCCTCTTGAGGCCAGGGGATGAGGTTCACACACTGCATAGCTACCTACCAGATGGCTACCGTTACACTCACCCCCCTAAACCTCACTCCCATCCGGGTCACAGCCCCACTGTAACCGGTCCTGCTCGACCTGCTCCGAGGCAGCGCGCTAACGAGGCTAAACACCACAGCCTTCAAACTAAACCTAACCGATAGTGACAGAAAAAGAAAATGTACGATGAAAAACGCAACCACGGCATTTTGTGGTACTTCTATGACACTTTTGGCTCACGTGTCGACTCGCATGCTCTTCTGCATTCATCTCCCGGTCCTTGCATTGCAAGTACAACGCTCTATCAGTTGAGCTACCGCGCTCAAATAAGCTTTTAAATGTAGTTAAGTAATGCAGTTATCTGTCGTTTTACTCATGATAAGTGTGAAAGTGAATAAAAGTTATTGTTGTTATAGCACTTCTAGTGTTTATTTCACTAGGAAACTGGCACGATATGTACAGTACAACAACTCACGTAAAAATCATTCTGCGAAAATGTAGGTATAGTTACGTGATTTTATGAGATCACATTGCGGCAATCTAATTAAAATATAGCCTAGTTTTTTTATTAAGAAGCAAAAAACTGGGGCAGGATGTTTTAGAGCTGTGGCTGAAATGGGTAAAAGTTTGCACTGGACATTGATTAATAATAACTGAAGGTAATGGCATATCATTCAGACGGGGCAGAGAACCCGAGATGCAGGCAAACTTGTAGATTTTGTGTGTTTATGTTAGAGCTGTAGTCCATAAGACAACACAGCACGCTGCATGCAAACAAGCTCGTCTCAGACATGTGCTGCACTGCGAGCTTGTATATACACTGTCGCCATCAGGACGGATCAGGTTCCCATTCACAAACATCTGATACTCTACAGGAGATTTACAAATCAGTTCAGGAATAGATCAGGCATTATTTAGTCCTCCAGCAAGGAATTGTGACCTTGCTGACTCTAAAAATCAATTTGCTGAAACAATTGCATCATGACTGACCCAAAAGCCCAATTATTAAGCAGCTTTTGCTGTTCACCAAGACAGTGAAAGGAATCAATATGCAGTAAGTCTCTCGATCTTTCTGAAGCTTTTATTATGAAATATAAGAACTGTTGGATCTAATTACTGCCAGAGGGCTTTTTGATCATTGCAGTGCAGAGTGTTGAGTCAAAATTACACTCACACAGCAGAGAAGACATGCTGTTCTGAACACATTGGAAAGAAAATCACAAATGGGATCTTTTTGATATCTCAGTTGTTTCTCTTAGATGGCAATTAAATTGAATGGTGAGTCTCTGATTTTTCTCCTGAGAAAAAGAGGCTCCATTTCAATGAGTGCGTTTACATGCTCAGCCAAATATGCTGATAATTACCAAAAATCAGCTTATTCAAACAATCCAACAACGCAAGAAACCCGTGTTTAAACGAGATTTGAAATCATTGGGCTATTCTCCGCTTTTGACGTCAAAACATAAACATGCATGCCCACAACACATGCGCACATTGAAGAAACTGTTAAAGGTGTTTACATGCAGAGCGAAATCATGGAAATGGGCAAAAACCTACCGGTAAAGAGGCTTATTCTTAAGGTGTTTACGTTTTGATGTCAGAAGCAGAGAGTAATCTAATTATATTAAGTCTCATGTAAACACGGTTTTCTTGCATCGTCAGATTTTTGGAACAAACTGATTTTTGGTAGTTATCAGTGTATCGGTGTGCATGTTAACGTACTCAATGATTATCTTTGCAATTCTGTTTGGTGATGCTAGTGGCACAGATATTACACACTTCAGCTTTAATAAATGTCAAACGTATTTCCTCACAGAGGAGAAATTAAGATGAAACCGCCACCTGGTGTATTGTAACGTGTTACCTGACATGCTGCGAGTCTATCAGGAATAATAAATCAATGAAAAGTGCAATTAAAGAAAGCCATAACTTAAATGTTCATGAGTGCACCTATGTGTGTGTTAGTGTGTGGTGCAGGTAAAATGACTTAGCTGGTTTAGATGTTTGAGGTTTGCTGGAACAGGGAGTGCAGGAATTCTGCATTGCCGTGGGGAAATCATTACCAGCTCCAGGTAAGTGACTGTGTGACCATGGCAGCCAGAGTTTGTGTGAATGTTTTTCAGTGTGTTGAGTGTTTATATGTGTGTTGCTGAAAAGGTTGCCAAAGCAGGTGTGTGTGTATTTCAACATTTGTGTGTATGTGTGCAAGTGTGTATGTGTGTGTGTGAGTGTGTGCGAGACAGGGAGGTAATATGTGTATATTTGCATTTGTGGTTGCCAGAAGACTTATCTATACATATATGTATATGAATTTTGTTTCTTTACAGTAAATACGTTTTTTAAGCTAAAATGTGTGTGTTCATATAAGCTAAATCTGACAAAACCTCCTTTTCGGGGATATTCGGGGATGCATGAACAATGTAAACAATAGAAGACTAGGGTAAGTCTCCATATGGGTTTGTTTATATGGCATGTTTCAACATTTCCAGATCAAAGATATTATTGTAAAATGACAAAGTAATCCTAAATGCCCCTCCCCGAATGCTGCATTGTGATTAGATCATTAATATAATAGTTCACCCAATATTGAGGGCAAAACACACATATACATACACACTTCTGTTTAATAAAAAAGTAAGTCACCTGAGGACAGCAGTGTGTGTTGTGTGTCTGTAAGGTCTCTTACTTGTCCAGCGTAAGTCATCTTCCAATTTGCATGTCTTCAATGCAGGAGTTTCAATCTGATCTGGCCATAATCCTATAAATAAATAAATAAATAAATAAATAAATTATATATATATATATATATATATATATATATATATATATATATATATATATATATATATATATATATATATGTGTGTGTGTGTGTGTGTGTGTGTGTGTGTGTGTTTAATGACAGATCATTTGGCCATTTAGATGAAATATGCAAATTATTAAATTAATTATGCACATTAATATCTGGAAAAAAAAATATTTTTTTACCCTTTTGACAATATTCATGCATACAGTAGGACATATTGAATATCGACAAAAGGTGTGTGCGTGTAAAGATAGATACAAAAAAAGTATTTTAGCCTATTTGTTTTATTTACAAATTTTAATTTCATAACAAAAAATATTTTTATTTTATTTTATTAAAGATTACTCAATTCAATTTGATGGATTTTTTTTTAAATAAAAGTAAAGTGCGTAAATCCTAAAAAAAAAAAAACACAAAAAAGATTGTTGTGAATGCACAATGAATATTCCATATATATATGTGTGAGTGTAGTTGGTGGTATTGTGAAAGAATGCATTTGTCCACACATGTTGTGTGTGAGCGGCAGAGCTCTTGTCTCATTTTGTTAGTGTTTTCATCAAAGGTGCAAGAACAAAATAAACACTTCAGAGTCGAACTCTTACACTGGTGTCACATTACATACATGCATACACACACACAGATGTCAGAACTCCGTTTGTCAAAATGTGTGCATGGTGGTGTGTGTGTGTGTGCAATCAGATATCTTTGAAATCTTTCTGTTTTGCTGACGCACCAGAAAAGTATCAGTGTTTCACAATGCTTTGGGTGTCTATCAGATATATGTGTGTTATTATCATGCATATCTCATCCCTAGCATTTGATATCTGTTTGTGTATATTATCCTAACAAATGCTTTCAAAAACTTCGTCAGCATTAACACACAACTGTCATGTATACACACACCAGTCGGTGAACAATTCTAAAATAAGAAGGTACTTTATGAATTAAAGAGTATGGCATGTGTGTGTGTTTGTGTGTGTCATGCCACACTGAACTGCCAATTTGACATGCAAATGAATCCTGTTTGCTCTTAGACTGAGATGATATAGTTGTAAAAAGTTAATTGTTACAAAACACACACACACACACACACACACACAAACACACACACACACACACACACACACACACACACACGAGATTTGAGACAAGTTCATATTCAAGTAGATTTTTACATTTACAGAGGAAAATGTGAGTGGCGCTTTCCTGCGCAAAATTTATTGCCACTATAGGGTTTTGTGGGCGAAAGTCTGATCGGTTGGAAAAGTACCACATGATTTGAGGTGTCATTCATGTCTGTAGCACATGTTCAAATACTTAACTCTAAGTATGAGCAACAGTAATGGTGACGCTTGCCTTAGCAAACACTCCTAACACATTGATTCCAGTCTCTCTCTCTCTCTGGTTTTCTCTGCACAATGATAAATTCTTCAGCATAAATGCGCTTATTCAAGCCACAGCTGGTGCTGCTAAAAATAAACATCTCACTCAAATATTTTGATTGGCTGATATACAATGTCAATAACAGTTAGACAGAAACTATGAGCAGTACAATATGTACGTAACAGCAAGCATTTTTGCATGAGAGTATTAGGTCTTTCTGTGAAGGTTAGGATTCTACCGGAGACTATTTAGCAGAGACGGGCCACTTCTATTAAAATGAATGGGAGAAATTGGAAGGCTCAACCAAGGAGCTCTAAGCGCCCAACGGTTAACAGGTGTAGACAGGAAGTCCCGCCTTACAGTTAAAAGAGCCAATAACCTTTTAGATACAGACACTGCCTGTCAATCAACTCGAGAACGCTCATGCGCATTAGCTCAGATTGCATTTTCTAATGTAATCTGAGGTAAAGATGCACAATTTATGATTCCACTGTTGTCAAATTTTATTACTGATTTGAAATGTGTTCTTTGCTCGTAATCTTGACCAACCGTTTTTGAGATTTCGGTCTCTCCCCATTCAAGTAGATAGGAGCTGCACTGGCATGACTGGAAAAAAGGCTTCCCGAGAGCGTTCCAAAGATAGGCAACAGTGGACTGACTTGCTAGAAAGACTTTGGTTCTACTCACAAGCTCGGAAGTTGTAATTACGATGTCATGTGCGTTGAGATTTTGGTCAGAATACAATGGCGATAAAGCTATTCTTCAGCAACAGTACACAAAACTAATTGACTAATAAACTGAGAAACTAATAGTATAGTCAATATTCACAATTAGAATTTAATAGGGTGATTCTCATGAAACATGTCAAGAAAATGCCTACATGTAGGACCATTGAGATTTTTTGCAATGTGAAAATATTTTCAGGACACTTCCTCACATTTTACCCTAATATACCCTAATAATGTCACAATATAAAAAAATCTTCATGGCCCTTTAAAATAGGCATTATTTTCTCTATTCAAAATACAATTTCGTATTTGTTTCTTTTGATTTTGAAGTAAAATAGGACCAGGACATTTTCTTGAAAGGTTTCGTGAGAATCACTCAAGAGCAATACAAATTTGCTTTCGCAATGATCCTGTAATTGACACTGAGAAAGTCAAGGTTTAAAGTCAATTTCGAGTTAACTACTTGTAATTATGACATTGTGGTGGCATTCGTGTGTGCTCATCTCATAAATACACTCATTAAATAGAAATGTTGACTATTCTCAGTACCAACACAAGCAAACACAGCCACCATTAAGTTTGGCTTTGCTCTCAGATCCTTCACCACACCTACTTAAAATGACTAAAACACACTCTGAAATCAAAATACACACATGGTGTCTGCAAATTTGGGGGGAAATGTGCTTAATTGTCATGAAAATATAACAGGGCTCAACACTAAGGATTTTTTTCTACTGGCCCAGTTGGGCCAGTGTTTCAGATTTTTACTTGCCCTGCCAAAATGTTCACTGGCCCGAGCACAAAAATGAAAAATAGCTGTTTTTACCATCATTGCTTAAATAAAATGTGTCCGACTATACTGTACATTAAATTTTTTAAGACAATTTCCACCAAAACTGTATCACATTTATAATTTGAAAGATATGATTTATGCCTTATGTAATCTCATAAGCGCTTTATAGATATACATTCAAAAAGACATCATATCAACCTCAGCTGTCCTGCCATTTTCACATGTTTTTAAGCGAAGAGTTCTGTGGAGCAAATGATGGATTTTCAGAGTTAATGATTTGATTTTTGGCTGAATGTAACAAACATATGAATCTCTGAGAGAGGAGATCTTACTACTAAATCGGTTGTGACGTGTAATATACATTAGGTAGATATTAGGCCTAATCTGTGAATTGAAAATGTGGATATAAACATAACATTAGACAACCCAAACAAGACCAAAACTGACTGAAACACAAAGCACAGAAAGAAAAATACCTGTACATTCCGGAAATAAGAAATGTAACAGGTGTGTTATAAGAATGACTGTTTTAAATAGTCATCTTCAGCCTGCAGCTGAACAGCTCTGAAAATAATAACAGCAATAGTGATTTTGCTTCTTTTCATCAAACACCATGCACATGTCGAATTGATGTTTAAACTTTGAAACATTACCTAATTAAATGTATACTTACATTTTGGATACTGAACAGCTCATGAATTCCAGCCATGTGTCTAACCAGGGTTCAACAAAGTTTATAATGTTTCATTCAACTCTAAAGGCGAATTAATGAGATAAAAGGTGCTTTTTACTGTGTGAACAGCAAACAATGCTTGTCCCTTTAAGATAGCACTTGCATGCATGTTAAACAGTGTCTACACTGCATGGAGAGACTAATGAGAGAGATGCACAGTTGGATTTACAGTCCTATAGAAAGTAACTGTTGATTTCTTGTGTTCTAATGTGTGGATTACTAATTTTCATCAACACGTTAAAATGAAAAAATGTGGGAACTTCACCTACTGTGAACATGGAATATGCAGGGAAAATGTTGCACAAGACATGCAATCCCGCTACGAAATTCTAGCTATTCTCTACACATTGGTAATTGCTGCTGCTAAGACACTTGGGAACAACTGAGGACAGTTCTAGGACACTCTTGTGTGCTCACGCGACTGTGCTTCGTCATGTCGAGTATATTATGCACTCATGCATCTTTGCGTGCTAAATACAATTGCGCTTGGTTAAAACACTTTGTTCGCTCCGTGCTCTCTCGCTTGATGTCTGCTTGCACTAATGTTATAAATGAGGCACTGGCCAGATCGAGCGAGTAACAGTTCTAGCAACTAGCCAGAATCACTCTTACACTGGCCCCAGGCCATCGGGTAGTCCTTATTGTCACCCTGTATAATATATAAATTATGAGATCTCTTGAATATCAGTTGTTTCTCCAAGACAGAAATGGGATGAAATGGAGAGCATAAGTTTCCTGCTTCTCAGATGCTTCTCCTGAGAAAGTTCCTGTATTCTCACATTTGTCTCCTATAGAGTTTCAGAAGAGAGCTCGATAATGTCTCAAACTGCGCTCAAAGTCTGCAATCAAAAGTCAGAGGCAGCTTTAGGAGAAACAGTCTGAGACAAAGTTGATCCTTATAACTGCAACATAATCAAGTGCTCCATTAATTCTCCTGAGCTATGAATGTGCAACTTCTGAGACATTTTCATCTGGGTTTCTCATGTGTTGTCTGAAGCGTGCTGCTACATGTTTGCTAACGCTCATGTTTAATTCGCCTCCACTGCCACAACAATCGTTGTGTGTATGTGTGTGCTGGTGGATGTATATGTGGGACAGCAAATTGACAAATCTGTTTAAGCATGAACCAAGCCTGTGTTTGTGCTGTGAATTTTGTAACCTTATATTTGTTTACGGTCTGCTAACCTGAAGGCTCCAAAATGGATGGATGGATAGATAGATAGAGAGATAGATAGATAGATAGATAGATAGACTGGTTGATTGATTGATTGATTGATTTTGGTTTATCATACACACACAGTCTCCCGACAGCTAAAGCTCTGTTAATGTCTTAAGTCTGCTTCAGACACGTGTGTGTGAGAGTGCATGTCGGCAGTGTTGGTCTATGACAGCTCCATGAAGAGATAATTCCTCTACTAATCCACCTGCAGATATGGATACTAGATGTACTTTACCTGCTCAAACACACACACTGTAAATGTAAATCTGTCTGAGCTCTGTCTGGATGAGTCAGTGCTTAGGTTTGCAAGAATGTTTGTGTAGAACTAAAGCATACACAGTTTAGTATCAGGTCTGCGGTGATGGAGGAATTATACCAAAATCCCACAACAAAAATGCCATTCTACACCTCTAATTCACCAGCATATGGTGGACAATAAACAATCACAAGCCACAAAATGCAGAGAATTACAGTGATATTACCATGGGTTAAACACCCTTTAACTGTGGTCAATACTCTGCCTCTACACAAGGTCTTGAGTGGCTTATTGCTTTGTTGCTTTTCTAAAACAAGGGCAACAGCAGTATTCAACAAATAAATGTGTTAATAATAATAATAATGGGAAACTTAATGCATTCAAACCGGGCGTGACGCAACAAGTTTCCATCATCTTCACAGAGAGCATAATGCTTTGCAAAACAACACAGCTAATCAGCACATATTTGGTGTTTAATAGACAGCTGTGTGAGGTGGGATTTTGGACCAATGGCATTTTGCATGTCTTTTTGGACCAACCAAATGTCTTCTTGTTGCTTGTTGCACCGTGCCTCATTTGGACTTGGTATCAAGGTAGTCAACTTACTGTGGCAGCGGGGACGTGGTCAAGCATCTTTCTGGAGAGAGAGAAAGTGGTAAGGGTGCTTACACCTGAGCTAGATTATGTCTAACACCTGTCTCTAATTTCAGTGAGTGGCATAAAAGAGCCACCCCGCCAGCAGACGGGGTGAGAGACTGGCGCAAGGAAGGCCACGGTGCTACGTGATGTTATGTTGATAGTATAATAAAGTGGAAGTGTCTAAGTAAATATTTGCCTGTCAAACTGTCGAGTGTGGCACTGTAAGCGTCCAGGTGCATAATTAAACACCTACCTGAACCAGGAAATCTTGCTTCTCGCCTCCTCCTTTCCACTGAGAAGTGTTACACTTACGAATTGATACTAGTCATGTATAAATCAGTTCATAACTTTACGACCCTAATGCTCAGAGGAATGATATAAAACCCATTTAACTCTCAGGATCATTTGTTCTTTCTCGGGCAATGATTGTGGAGAGCAGAGATCAGCAACAGTGAAAATTTGAATGATCGCAGAGAGATGTGAGTTAAGCCAGCTCTGTTTGAGCTCTTACGAAATGTGAGCGATTCTGCATTTCCTGCAGATACAGCAAGCAAACATGAAAAGAATAAGATAAATACATTACAGCAACGCACACACACATCACTGTGAGCATGAGAACTGGTGGGTAGGGTGTGAAATCTGCCTGGGTGTGTGTGTCTATTTGAGCGAGAGGGAGAAAATAGAAAGACAGACAGTAACCAAAGTGCATACACGCCTGTGTGTGAGTGTAAGAGAGTTGCTGTTTTGCTAGCAGACATCAAATTCAGAGGTCTTTACACGCAACTGTCAAAGTTTGAACACACCTACTAATTCTTTATTATTATTATTTTCCACATTTTAGAATAATAGTAAAGTAATCAATCAAATCAAACACAAATGGAAGCATGGGAATTATGCAGTGACCAAACATTTCAAAGTCGTCACCCATTGTCTAGATTCCAGCTCTGCACACTTTGATCATTTGTGCCCTTCAAGTGGACTCGGAAATATCGTAATTATGAGTTCTGAGCACATGAATGACCCAGCGAAGTCAGAAGTTCAAGTGGGAAACTAGGAATTCTAGATGATACCCGAGTTTCCGAGATGGGAGGAGTCCTAAACTTTCAACATGGCAGAGGAGCGTACAGTTTCTGTAGTAAATGACAGATTTTGTTTATTTTACTAAATACAGCTTATTTTTAGCGCTTGCCGTTTTGGTCATATACATTTATGTATATCAGCAACCATTCTATGCACGTTGTTCATTTTTACACTGTGAAAATAGCTTTTATTTGACCAAATTTCCATTATCGTCAGCAAGCTAACTGAATGATATGTATTATGGTGTCAAAATAAATGTTCCTAAAGAAATATTAATGAATGAACCTGGCGCCATCCATGTTTCCTTTTCTTTCCGACAACAAAACACGTGAACACAACGTACTCGTAATTACCACTTCAGAAGTGGGAAGTAGGAAAATTCCGATAGCACATGAAGGCAGCAATTGTCTCGACCAACTTCATGAAGTGTATCCTGAAATACTTTTTAAACAGTATTTAAGGAGTTCACATGCATGCTGGACACTTGTTGGCTGCTTTTCCTTAACTATCCGGTCAGTTATGTAAAAAACAGCTTTCCCAAGTACTTTGACTAATGAATTCCCATCACCTTTCCAGTCATTTGTAATTACTGGATAAGGATTTTTTTTTCCATCATTCAATTTTCGATTGATTTTTCATTCAGATCGATTTTGAACTGGTTCAACTGATTCATTAAAAAAGAACTGACTGAAAATAATTATTTGCTCACAAATCAGAGATTTACATTACACAAGAGCAATATCGAGTCAATTAAAATTTTAGAGTAGAGCATAACGTGAAAAATGTATCTTCACTCTTGAAATTTCCATGCCTATTCCAGTTCTGGAAAACACTACTGTATTAAAAATATATAAATTCAATTTTAAAACTTGGATATCTTGGATCTAAATTTTATAACCTGGATATAATCTGGATAGGTTTTCCTGAAATACATTTATACATAGGCACAATTTATATTAATCTATAAAACTAATTTTGTAGGCCAATTAGCCTTTTCAATAACATCTCACAAAATCGTTTGATTGCTAGTTTACATCTGAGAATGTATTCTCGCTCACTATCACACACACACGCACACACACACACACACACACACACACACACACACACACACACACACACACACATTGACGTGGCTGTTGAGGTAGTGAGGGGTTGCTAGATTCCAGACTCTGAGGTGTGAGGTGTTGTGACGAGCTTTCGTCTGACTCAAACAAACACATACAAAAGATGTTTAGGGCATCCAGGGACAAACACATACACACACCTGATATCTGTGAGGCGCTGGAGGGGCTGTAATGTGATTGGTGGGAGCGTGCGGTCCCGTTGCCAGGGTTCATCCTCAGACTGGCCCTTTGGAAACGCTCAATATCGCTTAGACGATCGGAGAACTGCTTGTGAGGGTCATCTGGCTTCACACGGTGACCTGAGAGAGAGAAAGACATCAATTAGGATTAGATTCATTTTTTTTATTTAAGGACGGATACATTTAGATTACATATTAAATTAATACCTATGTATATAAATGTAATAAATAAATTCAGCAGAGGCTTTTATCCAAAGCGATTTACAGTGCATTTAAGGTGCATATATATTTAGTATTTGTGTTCCCAAGTCACTTTCAATACAGGTTATTAAATACAAGTTAAAGGGATAGTTCACCCAAATATGAAAATTCTCTCATCATTTACTCACCCTCATGCCATCCCAGATATGTATGACTTTCTTTATTCTGTAGAACACATATGAAGATTTTTAGAAGAATATTTTAGCTCTTTCAGCCCATACAATGCAAGTGAATGGTGTTCTGAACTTTGAATCTCCAAAAAGCACATGAAGGCAGTATAAAAGTAATCCATACGACTTAATGTAATCCATGTCTTCTAAAGCGATATGACAAATGTGGGTGAGAAACAGATCAATATTTAAAACCTTTTTGATTGTAAATCTCCAGCTTTACTTTCACTTCAACATTTTTCTTTTGTTTTTTGCCACCTACTGGTTGGGGCTGATCAGAGGTGGAGATTTATATTAAAAAAGGACTAATATTGATCTGTTTCTCACAAACATCTATCACATCACCTCTGAAGATATGGATTTAACCACTGGAGTCGTATGGTTTACTTTTATGCTGGCTTTATGTGTTTTTTGGGGTTCAAAGTTTTGGTCACCATTCACTTGCATTGCATGGTCCTACAGAGCTGAGATATTCTTCTAAAAATCTTTGTTTGTGTTCTGCAGAAGAAAGTCAGTCATACACTTCTGGGATGGCATGAGGGTGCGTAAATGATAAGAGATTTTCATTTTTTTGTGAACTAACCCTTTAAGCTCCATTGGTGCCATCTGTGCCATAATGTTAATTACCACAGAAAATAATTTGGAAACATCCCCCAATTACATTTTTGAGAAAAACTATCTGGCATGATGCCATAACTCACAGTTTATTCACAGAATGCATTCCTCATATCAAACAGAATCTCTTTTTACAGACTGTCTCACCTCCGGAACAATAGAGCGCAACCGTCTGGTTCTGGGATTAAAAATCCCATTTATTTTCTCTATAGACTAATTGATTTTTAACAATAATAAATACAGACCTATTGTGAGCTCAGAGGTTGTTAATTAAAGGCAGGGGTGTAAAGTAATTGTAAAGTTTTATCCTCAAGTATTATTTTTTGGGATTTGTCCTTTATTTGAGTTTAATTGCAATTTAAATGGAATACTTGTATTTTTACTTAATTATATTTCCAAAGAAACATTTTTACTTTTTACTCCTTACAATTTTATTTAAACTTGAAAAGTACTCATTACATTTTTGCAGATAATTTTCTTTCTTTTTACTGGACTGAAGCCGACTTGTCACTGCATCCGACAAATGACAAACCAGAGGTCAGTCATTTCAAATGGAGGGTCGCACGGCGGCTGTGTGGAGTTCCGACCATCTGATGCGGAATTTCGGATCTGATTTGAGCTTCGGATACGTTCAAATATCTGTGCGACTAGACTGTATGTGACTGTACATATCTGAGTAAATATTAATGATGAATTTTATTGAATTCATCCATCTGCTCAACAGCAAGGTTTGGTAACAAACCTCAAAAAACAATTCCCAAAAGAAACAGCATTATTAACTTTCTTAAAAGCTTCATTTGAATTTTTTTGATCTTTCTCTATGTCTCAAGGGGTTGGGTGTTCTGACATCACAATTCGTGAGTGGCTTCTGCCATGCAATGAACACTGCATGACTGTGGCAACATTTTTGCAAAATAAAATTATGTGGTTCACTACACGTCTCAGAGCAGTTCCGAAGTGAAATGTCCACTGTGTGGCGCTAAAAGTGAGTGAAATAATCTCCCGAACGGATGAGGTATTTAAGGTTAAAGATCTATCGAGATTTAAATAAAAAAAACTACCTCCCTACCCTAAATCTTGAACCTAAACCTAACCGATAATATAATAAAAAGCAAATGTGATATGAAAAACACAATTGCGTCATTTTATGGTGCTTCTAGGACACTTTTAGCTCACGTGTCGACTCGCATGCTCTTCAGGACTTGTACCCCAGTCCTTTGTATCACAAGTGCAACGCTCTATCAGTTGAGCTACCGTACAATTTGATCACTTAGACAAGCTTGAAAATTTAGTTGGTTATGTAATGCAAACATTAAAATGCATCATGGTCTATAGTAAAAGTGTTTATGTCATAAGATAGCATTGTGTGAGGAACAGAGGGAAAGGAAGTGTCTATGAACTGATAATCTGCCGTTTTACTCATGATTTAAGTGAAAGGGGATAAAAGTCTTTGTTGTTTTAGCATCTCTAGTGTTCATTCCACCAGGAAATTGCTGTGTTATGTACAACAGGCCACATAAAAATAATTTTGCAAACATGTATTTATTGTAACATGATTCTATGACCAGGTTGCGAATCCCACTGGGGGAGAAATATGACAGTCGTCGGAGACAGAAAAAAAGGTGACTTAACAAACCAATCGAATTTAACAACATCCTCTCTCACACAATCTCCTCTCTTGATTTCATTCACGATAGGAAAAAAGTTACATTTTAATGTGAATACTTTTTTACTCTCACTCAAGTATGTTTTTAGCTAGATAATTGGACTTTTAATTGAGTAAAATTTCCACTCAGTATCCATACTTTCACTTAAATATAATTTCTGAGTACGTTTTACACCCCTGATTAAAGGTGCATGACTTCTGTTAAAGCCATCAGTCCATGTTTTTTCAACTTCATAAAAAAAAAAATCTAGTGTAATAGCAGAATTCCTGGTAAAGAACTCCACTCTGAAACTACTTTTTTTGAAGTAAAATCAAAGTATATTGTTTCTTTACTCATAATCAACAACTTTCCACTAATAGTTTTATAATTTGATTATGTCTTTCGCAATGCTTCATGGGATTGTAGTTTATGCCCTGTCTGTGTTACGCTAAATACAAAGTCTTGTACGTTTGTCTTTTTGTCCGACTTTCAAATACTTTTTCACTTCAAAACAAAGTTTGTATTGTTGTGATTCACCTCGGAGCTGGTTGGTTTAATTCATGGCTTTTAATTTTTTCATGAAGGCTTTTATGAAATTCCATCTGAATAAAATTGAATGGGAATAATACTTCCGGGACCAAGATGGGTGGGCACTGTTGCACTCTATCGTAAAAGCGTTATTGAAATAAAATTCAGTCTTGGTAGGTAGCTTACTAGGTTTCAGAACAGTGCTTACTGCTTTCAGACAGAGCTTTGTACTCGTTGTGTTTGGATTAGTCACCAAGAAAACCCTCACTATGAGTAAGTGAGTGTGTGTGGGTGGATGGGTTTATCACAGACAATAAGTTGCCATCTTACTTTAATAGCTATTACACACACACACACACACACACACCATCATTATCATCATCATATGTGTAGTCTGGTCTACTCTAATGGATTGAGTTTAATGTGACTATCAGTGACGTGTATGTGGAACATGTGAACATTTTGTGGTTTTTAATGTGGAGTAATGGCTGGATTTGAATATTTTATTCAGATATAGAGGGATAACAGACGCTGTGATATGGATTTTGTGTGTTCTTACCCTCTTATTCACCCAAGGGCAATACATAACTCTGTTTTTTTTTTTTTTACCCCTGGGGTAATATTTCTATCAGTTTATCATTCCCTTCATTTGTTGCCACTGTCTCTGCCTCTCTCATTCAGTTTAAATGGGAAATAGTCGTTGTTTTACTTTTTTGATTGTTTATGAAAAATGAGATAAACAAGCACACAGTGCCACACACAGGGAAGAAAATTAGATCTCATAAATGTCTCAGTTGTTTCTCCAAGACAGCAATGAGATTAAACTGATCAAATCAAGAATTTTGCTTAAGTCTCCTGCTTTGCAGATGTTTCTCCTGAGAAAAACGACCCAGTAATCTCACACATGTCTTCAAGAGCAGTGTTTCCCAAACTGGGGTACGTGTACCCCATGAGGGTACAGAGGGAGTACAGATGAGGGGGGAGTTTTAAAGTTATGCAGTTATATCTAGCATAACTATATCAGTCAGTAAGCCATTTATTCAATATGTATATGATTAATATAACATGTACAAAACATGTACAAATATAACATGTTTAATATAAGGGAGTTGTTTTACAAAGATAATTGTGTTAAATATACATTTTCAAAATACTTTGTGTGAATGTTATCTATGCGTTAGAGAGGGGGTACACGAAAGGATGTTGAATGTTTGGAGGGGTACGCCATGTAAAAAGTTTGGGAACTACTGTTCTAGAGTTTCAGAAGAGATCTGAACATTGTCTCAAACTGCTCAGTTTTTCAGTTTTTTAAGATACCAAAGTCTGCAAACAAATGTCCTATGAAACCATACATTTATCATAAAATCATCCCAAAACCAAATTATTTGAGTTATGCTATCCACATTCATTTTATAGCTCTATACTCTTACTCTATGTCAAACCTTTTCTCATTTGTTTAGGATAAACATCTAAGATAAAGTTGATACTTAAACGAAGCTGAGATGTCTTAGAAAGAAAGAAAGAAAAAAAGAAAGGCTGTAGTCTTTAGACCAAATGTGGTATCACTTTATTTTAGGGATCAGAAATTAGACAGTAATTCATAACTAATAATTACACTTGTAAGTGACTAGCTATGGACTTGTTTGGCATTATAAAGTATTTATTAAGCCTTTATTGGCTGATTTCTTATTCTTGCTTTATAGTCCCTTTATATTTGCTTTTGTCATAACAATGAATTTCTTAGCTAAAAACAAAAAATATGAGTAGCTAGTATGATGCAAAATTCATCCTTCATACTGTAGGTTCTCAGTACTCTGTGTGAATGTGTGGCTTATAAATATGAACTACATGTAGAATGCATATAGTATTTCAACATAGCAGGGAAGGTTAGTGTTAGGTTTAGGGGTAGGGGTTGGTGTAGGGTGTTTGTGGGACTCTAAATAAACACATTAACATGCTGCAGTGATGCCCCTAAACTGTATCGTAGTATTTAATTAGGGGTTAAAATAGCATCTGACAATATTTGCCCTTAGTGCAAAGAGGATGCTTTTTGATGCTATTTACACTAAGCAACAAAAGTATCTGCCTTCTATATTTATTTTATACTTAAAAGTCGCACATTCACATAGTGTAATGAGAACCTATAAAGGATGTACTTAGCACCTTACTAGCTACTGGTGTCTTTTGTTTTTACCTAATAAGTTAATTGTTAGAAAAAAATAAACAAATGTAAAGAGGCTATTAGGCAAGGGAAAGAAATCAACCGAACAAAGGCCTAATAAATACCTTATAATTCCAAACAAGTCCATAATTAGTCCCTTACAAGTCCAATTATTAGTCATTAATTACTATCTAATTTCTGATCCATAAACTAAAGTGTTACCCAAAAGGTTAAATTAAATATTAACATTATATTAAATGTTAGACATTACATTTTTTATCCTGGCTTTAAAATGTCTAGTTATGCAGCCCACAACATAATGTGCAGTCATAAATGTGAAATTTTCATTCTCAATCACTAATTATTATATGTATTTTCTTAATGCAGTTTTAAAGTCTTCTGTTCAGGCACTAGTGTGGACAGTAACTCTCCTTTGTGTGGACGGTTGTAGGGTCAAACCCCGTGCCTGCCCTGCGTACATTCACCCTGTCTGAATTATTATGGATGAATGAATATTTCATAGGTAAGCGGGCACTTAGACAGGAATGTTGACATTTTGTGAGAATGATATCATAACCACAAGACACACACAGACACACTAATTAGAGTGGATCTCTCTCATACACACACATACACGCACACAGTGTCATGGAGAAATGGTCTGGACACTTTTGTCTTCATTTACTCACCCTCATGTTGTTCCAAACCTGTATGACTTCCTTCTGTGGAACACAAAAGGAGATGTTAGGCAGATGGTTAGCCTCAGTTACCATTCACTTTCGTGCCATCAATTTGCCAAATAAATAAATAAATGGTGACTGAGGCAAATATCTCCTTTTGTGTTCCACGGAAGAAAGAAAGTCATACGGGTTTGGATCATTCTACCACACACTCTTTCGTTTGAATCTGTACTGAGTGTGCAGTGTGCACACAGAGGTCCTCTCAGCACACTTTACGCTCGCTCACACTACTGATCAACTGACAGATACGCCCTGCTTCCTTCCTCTCCTCTCTCTCTTCATTCTCTCTCTCTTTCTCAAATGATGGAAAGAAAGAAACATATGTTCTCTTTTGGATGGACAGAACACAGGGTCTTTTAAAGCAGTCAGAGTGCGTGTGTGCACGTTTGGGCAGGGCTGCAACTCGACGGTCGCTGTGGAAGACCAGACTTGTCCTGGCGGGCACACTGTAAATATTTGTTCGGGTGTCTATAAATGGGGCCGATAGGCACTTGATAACATTGTGAAATTGATCTGGAGTGGAAGTTTTAGACTTAGGGGTCTTAAAATGTGTGTTTGAGAGATAAGAAAGTATTTGCAGTTTGTTAGCCACGGACTGGCTGGACTGCTAAGATCAAACAGATGGTTTTCAATAGATTGAGAGAACAAAAAGTTATTTGTGGAACTTAAATGTTTCTCCCATTTTTGGTTGTAATTGGAACCTTTATTACTCACCCTCATGAACACAAACAGATGTTAGGCAGTATGTCAATCTCAGTCACCATTCACTGTCATTGCATCTTTTTTTTACATTCATTGAAAGTAAATGGTGACTGAGGCTGACATTGTACCTATCATTTAGTTTCAAACCTGTATGACTTTCTTTCTTCCGTGGAACACAAAAGGAGATCTTAGGAAGAATTTCAGCCTCAATCACCATTCCCATTCATTGTACGGAAAAAAGTTGCTATAACAGTGAATGGTGAGTGAGACTAACATCTAACATCTCCTTTCGAGTTCCATGAAAGAAAGAAAGTCATACATTTTGGAACGACATGAGATCAAATTTTTGCATGTCTACATGAACTAGGCTATCCCTTTAAAGTGAGTACGGCTATCTGAAATTGTTCAACAAAGCTCTCAAAACTTTAAGCTCTCTATGCAATGCTCATTCAGTTGACAACCTTTCTATTTTAGTTACTCCAGCATCTTTATTTTTCTTGTCCATGTGAAATAAAATGATTTGATTCGTAAATATCAAATGTGTGAAGTCATTGCTATGAATTTTATGTTACACATTTAAATAATTTCTGACCGTTGCATCAAAGCCAGCTTGTGATAGCATAAAGATGCTGAATCAATACTTGGGGATGTTAAAATATGTTCTCAAAACTTTACGTAAGGACCCAAAAAGAAATGCAGTGATGCATCAAATATTTTAGTGGGCAGGTTATGTAGTAACCCAGTTATGTCAGCTTTCGGTTCAGTAGAAACACAGCTTTGTTCTGAGAGAACCAGCATGAGCTCCAGTACCATTTCGGTCTTTTCCTTCACAGGTGGAGCTGACAGTTGGCGGGAATGAGTATGTGCATGTGTGTGTGTGTTTAAGGAAAGAGCGTTCAGGTGTGGAACCGAGGCCTCAGATGAAAGTGTATTTCCGTAGTAACGAACGCAGAAGACGTTTTCTGCATCTGCTAAGATCACCGCACCTGTCTTTCTTTTTCTATAGCCCTCTTTCTCTCTCTTCTCTTATCAGGCCGTCTTCCTCAGTTTGATGTCATGATGTCAGACCAGTGCATGGCCAATCCCATCAGCCCATGACAGGAAGTGGGTTTGTGCCAGTGAAGTGTACTGTGCTGTATACTGAACAGAGCCTCTATTCAACATCAAGACGTGTGAGTTCACACACATCACTTGCACACTACACCCTGTTCTTGAGATGTTTTAACTTTCTTGCACCCCATATATTCATATTATCTCATATTCAACCATGTGCAGTTGTTTCCTGCAGAAAAATAAAAAAACAGTTTAAACCAGCCTGAGATGGTTTGCTGGTCTTAGCTGGTTTAAGATGCTCCCAGCCTAAATGTGCTGGTTTAGCTAGTCGGCTTAAACTCCAAGTGTCCAAAACTCCTTTAAATCCAACAAAGATCTTCCAGCTTGATCCAACCAAGCTGGGAGACCAGCTAAGATCAGCAAACCTGTTAAAGACGGTTTACGCAAAGGGTTGGTGGTTTGATTCCCATACGAAATGAGATATGAGGGTGAGAAAATTAAGAACGTATGTTAATTTGAAAACATACTATCCCTTTAAGTTTTTTCTTGAGGGATTGTTCCTTTAAGCTAACGGCGCCACTACTATTACTGTTTGCATGAAAGTTGTAAAAACTATTTTATCAACCCTTGACGTGCGGTGATAAATAAAGATTGCCTTCTATTATCTGTGATCCTTGACTCATTCTCTCTTTCTTTCATTTCTACTTCTTTAGGACAAGTTGGAACAGGAGAGATGAAAAGACCCTTCAAAAGCACCCAGATCCATTAGACAATATACGAGTCAGAGGCAGTCACCTCTGCTTTGTGTCCTCGCTGTTTGTGCTGTTATGCCCTCTTTGTTTTTCATGTTCAGGCCTTGTGTAGAAAAAGCAGGAAAGTGGGCGTAACAGTGTACATGTGTGTTGTGGGTTTTTGTGACTTTAATGTGTGCGATGTGAAGATGTATGCGTGTTCGCATGCGTGTTTGTACACACTTGTCAGTGCTACTGTGTGCGTGTGTGCATGCACCTGCATAATGTGTTGTTTGGTGTTTGGTTGGGTTTGGTTGACCTACATTAGTAACACTTTACAATAACGTTCTACAATATACAATATGTTAACATTAGTTAATGCATTGGGTATCATG
This sequence comes from Myxocyprinus asiaticus, assembly GCF_019703515.2. Taxonomy (NCBI): domain Eukaryota; kingdom Metazoa; phylum Chordata; class Actinopteri; order Cypriniformes; family Catostomidae; genus Myxocyprinus; species Myxocyprinus asiaticus. Next base: position 41,965,655 of record NC_059366.1, read on the forward strand.
AACTAATATTCATATTATATATATATATATATATATATATATATATATATATATATATATATACTGTATATATACACTACCAGTCAAAAGTTTTGAAACACTTGACTAAAATGTTTCCCATGATCTTAAAAATCTTTTGATCTGAAGGCGTATGCTTAAATGTTTGAAATTAGTTTTGTAGACAAAAATATAATTGTGCCACCATATTAATTTATTTCATTATAAATCTAAAAATTAATTAAAAAAAAAAGTTTTTGAAATTGATGACTTGGACCAAATAATAAAGAAAAGCAGCCAATAAGTGCCCAACATAGATGGGAACTCCTTCAATACTGTTTAAAAATCATCCCATAGTTCCATTTATGTTATTCCATAGTTTTAATGACTTTACTATTATTCTAAAATGTGAAAATAAATTATAATAAAGAATGAGTAAGTGTTTCAAAACTTTTGACCGGTAGTGTGTGTGTGTATATATATATATATATATATATATATATATATATATATATATATATAATCTCACCAACTAGCTATCAGGGTGCCTCAGGGTTCAGTGCTTGGACCGCTCCTCTTCTCCATATACATGTCATCACTAGGATCCGTCATTCAGCCACATGGTTTTTCCCACTGCTATGCTGATGACACACAACTCTACCACTCATTCCAGCCTGATGATCTGTCGGTAGCGGCCCGGATCTCAGCCTGCCTAGCAGACATTTCGTGTTGGATGAAAGATCACACCTCCAACTCAACCTTGCTAAGACAGAGATGCTCATGCTTCCAGCGAGCCAAGCAATTCATCAAAACTTCACCATTCAGCTAGACTCATCAACGATTACACCATCCAGGACAGCCAGAAATCTTGGAGTTGTGTTTGACGATCAGTTGAACTTCACAGACCACATCACAAGGCCTGCCCGATCGTGCAGATTTGCCTTGTCCAACATTAGGAAGATCAGGCCCTTCCTATTGGAGCATGCTGCACAACTCCTCATCCAAGCTCTTGTACTATCCAGGCTGGACTATTGTAATGTTCTTCTGGCAGGCCTTCCAGCATGTACTGTCAAACCTCTGCAGTTGATCCAGAATGCGGCAACGAGATTGGTCTTCAACGAGTCCAAGTGAGCGCATGTCACTCCTCTCTTAATGAAATTGCACTGGCTGCCAATGGTTGCTTGCGTTAAGTTCAAGGTATTGATGCTTGCTTACAGAACAACCACTAGCTCTGCACCCCACTATCTAAACTCAGTACTTCAGACTTATGTTCCCTCCAGATGCCTGCATTCTGCAGGTGAACGGCGCCTTGTGGTGCCATCTCATAGAACACAAAATCAATGTCCTGGATCTATACATTGACTGTTCCCTGCTGGTGGAATGACCTGCCTAATTCCACCTGAGTGGCTGTGTCTTTAGCCTCTTTCAAAAAACAGCTAAAGACACATCTTTTTCATGAACACCTAACCCATTCACACTAACATACCTTCATGTTCTTTAAAAAAAAAAAAAAGAAAAAAAAACTTTCCTTGTGTACTGCTCTAAGCTATGTGAGACTTGTATTACAGCACTTATTATATTGTTGCCCCTTTTGTTGGATGAATCGCTTCTATTGTTCTCATTTGTAAGTGGCTATATATATATATATATATATATATATATAGTTCATGTTAGTTCACAATGCATTACCTAATGTTAACGTTTATATCAAGAATATTTCAAGAAAGAATAATTTTAGAATCTGATTGTGACTCCTTCAATTGAAATAAAATCGAATTGAGGTTCCTAAAGATTCCCACCCTTACATATATAGTTGTAACTCAAATCATGAAACACTTTTGACCCAGATCATATGACATGCACTTGACTTTCATAAGCGTTAAACGTCATCAAGCAAACATCTAACGTGCCTGTTCTGCACTCAGCTGGTTGCATTCTTCCCTAAAATCTAATGCCTTGGGTTTATAGGACAATAGAGAGAGCGTACTTTGAGTTAAAGAGCGTGATTTAGAAGTGCATTCCTTTGCCAAACTAATGAAATTGAAACGCAACTGAGCTTTTATGTGAGAAATTTCACCTGGCTCTTTAAATGTGTTGCTCTCAGATGAGACTGTCTTTCTGAAGAGTTTATTTGAGATTTTTCTGGAAGATGGAGTGGAAATTACGGAGGACGTTGTCGAAATGACAGAGAAAGGAGCTGAGGTGCTCTGATGAGAACTGCTAGAGGTGTTAAAGGGCAGGAAGAGACCCTTTAAAGAGCGGACACCTACGTGTGTGAGTGACAGGTTTTGATGCAACTGCAGCTTGCAGGAGCGTGAAAAAAATGAAAAGTTTGTCATGCATAATAGGTTATACTCCCCTACCTCACAAACTAAATTCACCTAGCTATTTTCACCTAAATATTAGCTGTTTGAGAAACAAATCTAGTGTTGCTTCAGAGTTTAGGTTCTAATTTTTTAAAAACGAAATAAGTTTTGGCCTTTAAAATCAACATGAAATCAAAAGTGACCCCTTTTACATTCTTAACGTTTTCTTTGTCTTTATAACTGAGATCCTACGAGGAAAGGGAGGGAATTTAATATCTGAAATAGCTTTGTGTTCCCGTGCAATAGTTTTGTGTTCTCTCACATTAAGTTACTAAAGTAACCATAGTTCAGCTATGGTATTTGCAGTAAAATCACAGTAATCACAAAATTTACCATGGTTTTACTACAGTAATACTTTACCATGGTCACTGCAGTTTTACAACAGTGAAACTAAGGTATTTTTTGAAGGGCATGTTTTATTTTGGTAGGTACCACAAATTAACCATGCCGTTTCTATAGAAAAACTGCTGAACTTGTTGTATTTTTTTGACAGAATGACTATTATTGTTATTACTTTAATATTGGTTTTCTGTATTATTATTCTGTATTATGGTTTTATTACAAATATCATGGTTAAAATATATTTACTGTTATAAAACTATGGTAAATGTTGTGGTTACTATGGTTTTACTACAAATACTGTTACTGTTCTGTTACTGTACTGTACAAGTTACTGTAAAAAAACCAAGGGTTATTTCCATAAGGGATGGATAAAGTTATTGCGAGGGAATTCAAAATAATTTTGAGGGAACACAACTATTGTGAGGGAATGCAAACTATTGTGAGAGGAATGCAAAGCTTCTTGTGAACGTACGCAAACTATTGAAAGGGAACTCAAACTATTGTAAGGGTGTGCAAAACTTATTGTGACTGAATGCAAACTATTGCGAGGGAATGCAAAAGTTTTTGTACAAGTTATTTTCGAAGCTTAGCTTTAATAAATGGTCTTTTTGGACTGGGGAGGAAGTTTAGAGTTCTTAAAGTTGCAGAATGTTTTCATACTACAAATGAACTCTTTTATCTAAAAGAGATAAAAAAAATCAAGTAAAATTAAATTCGTCATGATACAGTATTAGGGCTGAAATGATTAGTCGACGTTATCGACAACGTCGACAATAAAAATTGTAGACAAATATTTTCGTTGTCGAATAGTCGTTTGATCTCATTTAACGTAACATGAGATCACATTAATCTCTAATGATGACACAGGAGAGCAGCACTGCACGTTTAATACAACCTTTTAAGTCAGGGCACAAGCTAAATAATCAGTTAAGAGCTAATGATTAATCGTTGCAATAATCGCCAAATAGTAGAATAATCGTTCTAATAATCATTAGATTAATCGATTATCAAAATAAGCATTTGTTGCAGCCCTATACATTATGTCCCATTTCAAATGCTAAAGCACTATCCTCTGACAAAGATAAACCCTCTTTTTCCAACAGCTCTCTGTGTGTGTGTGTGTGTGTGTGTGTGTAAGTGTACAGGTTTAACCTCCACTGTGGGGACCAAATGTCCCCCAAGGATAGTAAAACCTGAGATCACCTACATTGTGGGTCCAGCCAGCGGTCCCCATGAGGGAATGGCTTATTAAACATACAAAACGATGTTTTTTTGAAAATGTAAAAATGCAAAAAGGTTTCTGTGAGGGTTAGGTTTAGGGGTAGGGTTTGGGGATAGAAATTATCATTAGATCTGTATAAAATCCATAGAAGTCTATGGAAAGTCCCCACAATGATATAAAACAAAACATGTGGGTGTGTGTGTGTGTGTGTGTGTGTGTGTGTGTGCGTGTGTTACTGGAAGCCTGGGCACATCTCGCTTCTTCAATTAGGCTATTTGCAGAATTTTCCTCACTATTAAAAATGGCAGAAAAATAAACATGATTCACTACAATATTCCCGTAACACTCCTCCCTCCCCTGTCTCTGTCTCTCTCTCTGTCTGTCTCTCCTACTCAACATCTCTCAGACTTTTATCATGGACTGTGAGGTGGGCTTATTATGCGACTTTATTAAATTAGTCTTTAAAGCTGCTAATGGTGTCTACAGGGTGAAAGAATAAACAAGAAAATTCTCAAACACAAGGTGGGCTTGTCCTGCAGAGGAAAATAAACTGGGAACAGAGACAAGACAGAAGGAAAGAGACATTGTGTGTGTGTGTGTGTGTGTGTGTGTGTGTATTTGTATGGGGTGTATGTTAGGAACCTTTCTAGAGTTGTGAAGATACCCCACGACTCTCTTGTCGGCCTTTGTTGTGTTGATCCCTCAAAGAAAAGAAAATATGACCTGGAGGTGAATATAATTAGAGGATTGTGTCATCCTTTATGTCTTCAAAGATAATTTTTGTCATATGCTAAGCTTTCACTCTGGGACCAGCAAAGATTCATTACTCTATGCAGTGTTGGGGAGTAACTTGCTAAAAGTAGCGACACTACTACTTACTTGATTACCACAAAAAATAATTTCAACACATCCTATTTTATTTAAAAAGAAAACAATAATAATAAAAAAAGCAAAAATTGCAGTTAGTGTATAAGGTGCTTACAGCAAGTGGAAGAACAAAGTATAACCTAGCCCAAAGTGTAAATTTAATCAGTTTTTTTTTAATTATTTTTATTTTCTCTCTTATTTTAAATATAAAGTTTATTCATTAAAACACCCTCATTGTTTCTGCGCCAGACAAATGCAGCTTTGATTAAATTATAACTTGTAATATAAAAGCAGTTATATACTTAGAAAGATTAAATGGATGGTTTACCCCAAAATGAAATTCTCTCATTATTTACTCATCCACTGATATCCCAGACTTTCTTCACCAGAACACATTTTAAGAAAATTTGAAAGAGGGTGGAGATCATGTGGTTTCTCGTATAACATATTACCGTTGCCATGATACGGGCGTAATCTCACGTTCTCCTCTCTGTTGAGACATCCAGAATAAGCACGATTGTGAATAAAAAAAACAGATGGATACAGATATAAAAAAAAAAAAAAAAAAGCTACTGTACAGCATTCCTCCTCATTTGTAAACAGCGCTGCTCTTCCGGCTGTGACTCACGTGTGTCAGTTCTCGTGTGTTTCAAATGCCAATGCGATTATGTCACGCGCATACCGCTTCTGACTGGAAGCATGATTTAGAGTTAAAAAAAGTACTTAAATATTGATCTTTTTCGCACCAAAAACGACCGTGCCGCTTTAGAAGACATTGATTTAACAGCTGGAGTCGTATGGATGACGTTTATGCTGATTGTCTGTGATTTCTGGACCTTCAAAAATCTGATCCATCCACTTGTGTTTTAAGGACCTACTGAGCTGAGATACTTTTCTATTTTTCTTCAAATGTGTAAATAATGAGAGAATTTTCATTTTTTTGGTGAACTATCCCTTTAAGTGCTATTAAATAGCTTTAATGTAGTTAGGTGTATTTTGTTAGTAGCTTGAAAACTACTTTTTAAAATGGGTAGCTAGACTGTAGTTTAATTCATTTAAATTACGAGTAGGTAGCTTGTAGTGTGGCAAGCAACAGTTTCAAACTAGCTTCTTCAACACTAGTTCTGTGCATGCTAATGCAGCAATGCACGGATCCAATGGCTAAATCATGCATGCATGACTGTGTGTGTCTCTGTGTGTGTGCTTATGTGTGTTTTCGGTGTAATGAATCGTCTGTTCATTTTCAAACGCATTCCATCCATTTGACGTCTGATTTTTGCTCCATTCATATTTAGGAGCGTCAACAGTGACGAAAGCTGCCTTAGTGACTGCTCGCCGCTAGCTATGCACACCCGCGTTGCTTTGAAGAAACAGATAGTAGAACCACTGTTAATAACATTAGCGTGATAACACCATTACAAATCTGCAGAACCCACACACACTACTGAGTTATTCTGCCATCCCATCGGTATGAAAAATCTCAGTAGAGATCTCTTTAATGTCTCAAATGTTTCTCCTTGACAGCAATAAAATTAAATGGAGAGCAAATGGAGAGTTGTCCTACTTCTCAGATTTAACTCCTGAGAGAAAGATCCCAGTAATCTCACATGTGTCTACTCTAGAGTTTTAGAAGAGATCTCAACAATGTCTCAAACGGTGTTCAGATTTGCTTATCTTCCTCTGTGACTGGCTGGGGCAAATTTCTGATCATCCATTAGGAATCCTAATCCTAAATGTGGGCTCATATGTGAATGTCACATTTCGAAACTAATTGTTTCTGCAGCTCAGTTTCAATGATCATTTTGGACTGGGGAGGACGTTTTAAGTTCTGAACGATACAGTATGATTTCATAGTACAATCAACTCTTTTATTGCAAAATAAGACTTCTCTGAAGCGATCAGGCTTTACTTTATGGTGACAAATCTAGTTTACAAGAGCATTTTACCAGTACTTTCATTCTGCAATATGTGGAATGGTCTGAATTTTGTGAAAACCATTTAAAAGAGACTGTTGCTGTCTAATGCAACATCTGTCAGTTAACTTTCATGTGTTTATGGACAGATCTTGACCATGGTAGACGTGTATACATATTGCTGTAATTAGCAACAGTCCCAAATGCATTATCCAAGTATTCATATCTTTGGGTGTGGTATGCATTATTTACAGGATGACACACCTGGCAGGTGTTTTACAGACACAAACACAAGAGCATGCATGCACACTCCTTTATTTGCCGAAAAGAACGAGTGATATGTGTGGAAAAATAACATAGCAAATGATATTTTAAGATTTACTTACTCTACAAGCTGTGTGCCAAAATGCAAATATGGCCAAACCCTAAAACCCTGACTCCAGTAAACTCTCCACTAATTTTTTCCCGTATTATTTTCTCATTCGAACCAGCTTTGATGTAATGGTCAGAAGTTTTTAAAATATATAACAAATAAAATGTATAGACAATCAATCCACATATATGACATATGTAAATAAAAAAAGACTGATTTCAGATTGACTGGGAAAATAAAGAAATAGAATAGAATAGAATAGAATAGAATAGAATAGAATAGAACAGACTTTCAGATTTGGCGCTTGAAGTATAGACAGATTTATTTATTATAAGGGAAGCGATCTAGTTTCTACTAACTTTTGTTCAATTCTGTTTTTTGTGCGTTCTTCTCTTTTTGGCCTGTGATGTATAGTTCTGCATGTTGTGTGTCATTTTGTGATTGCGTGTGTATGTGTGGGGTCCTGTCCATCAGGTTTATCAACTCTGTAGGTAAACATTAATGAGATATTATTTCACTGGCAGCACTATCAAAGTATCGCTTGCACACCCCGTAATAACACACGCACACAAGCACACACATAGCCTCAGACAACCCATGCCTGGGGGAGGAAAGGGTGTGGTTTTTCATTTGAAATAAGCCATCAACACAACATTTCTAAGAAAAGAAGGATACACACACACACACACCAGCTCGCATTCACACACAAACAGCAAATGAACAACGCAATGAATTCATTAGACACTAATTTGTCTTTGTGGCAAACACATTAGCATATTAGTATTCAGTGTAAGATTCACACTGACAGAGATTTTGCAGTGACAAAGCGACTTGAAGTAGTTTATTTTCAACGAGAGTTTGTGGTTTCTGCCGTCATAATGACAGCGACCAGCAAATCGCAACCAAGCGACCTGCAATATAATTTTATGCAAATGAGCAGTGACGCAATGTGGCGAACACCAGTTGGAGTGCAGATAGCAATCCGCCACCTGATAATGTACACATCCACACTAATTGGTTGAAAACTCTGTTTTCAGTTTCCTAACGTTATCTTCTTGCGATAATGGAGAGCGTTTTCGAAACACTGTTTTTGTATTTATTTTTTTTGCCGGATGGAAACGCTGTTCCAGTGTGGATGAGAGGTGTAAACGTAGAAAAATTAACGTTTTTTCAAATGAAAACACATTAATGTGGATGTGGCCACAGTTGAATCGCTGTCAGTGAGAACAGGACTTAATGAGGGTTCACAATACACTTTGTTTTCAATTCACTTCCATGCATCCGCATGCGGAAAATCAGTTTATTTCAGTCAGAAAAGTCAGGTTTCGTTGAACTTGGACCTGCGAATTCATATAGCTAAAAGATGTCTGATTAATTTAAGTCACAAATTGACCTCTTTGCTCAATACAAACTTCAAAACTACATGGTTTGCAGTGTTAATTTTTTTGCAACTATTTATTAAAAACAAAAGTCTTTAGTTATGACATACAGTACTATGCAAAAGTCTAAGGCACATAAGATGTTTCACAAAAACATTTGTCTTAAGATGGTTATTTATATCTTCAGCTTTAGTGTGTCAATAGGAAATATAAACGTTAGACTCCCAATCATTACTTTTGCAAATAGAATTGATTAGAATAGAAGAACAGGGAGCCCTGCAACAGATGTCATGGCCACCACAAAGCTCCCCACTGAACATCGAGTCAGTCTGAGATTACATAAAGAGACAGAAGCAACTGAGTCAGCCTAAATAGATAAAAGAACTGTAGTGAATTCTCCAAGAAGCTTGGAACATCCTATCTGCCAACGACTAAGAATAACTGTGTCCAGGTGTACCTAGGAGAATTGGTGCTGTTTTAAAGGCAAAGGTGGTCACACCAAATATTGATTTAGCTTTTTTATGTTTACTGGATTTTGTATGACATTAAGTGATAAATGAAAACGATTTATGTCATTATATTTGAAGACATTCTCACTATGCAACATTTTTTACAAGTGCCTAAAACTTTTACACAGTACTGTAAAATCCTGTTGCCCATATTAGTTGCGGGTGGTCCGAAGCCATTTCACAATCTCAAAGCCTAGTGTGACCACACCTTAACCGTGTGTAACCACACACTCACACGCACAAACACACACAATTTGCCGCTATCTGAAGCACCTGTTCATTAGTGATAGATGAGTGAACATGAGCCACAGGTCATGCTATGTGATCTGCCCTATGTGAAACAGTACTATAGAGTCATTACCAGACGCTGACGGAATATGCAGAATTCTTTTGCATTATCTACACTGATGTTGGAAAAAGATCTGCAAAATTCTGTGCAGTGGATTAAAACAAGGTTAAATGGGTTAAATGGATCAGTGAGAACTACATTATATGCTGAAATCATTATTAAATAAGTCAAAATATGTAACATGAAAAGGGTGGAAATGTGTAGAATGACTGGGTATTGATACAGATTTCCCAATTCGATTTGATTCTGATTCACAAGCTCTCGATTCGATTCGATGTAGATTCAATATCGATTAATTTGGGTATATTTCAGTTATAATGTCCCTTTTGCTTAAATATAACAGAAATTCTCTCCCAATAAATACTGTTAAGTATACAGGGGACATTCTAACTAGGTACATTATGAAAATATTAATTTAATAATGATATTTTATTCGTTTTTCACAATTTTGGTCACATTTTGACTTTTTAAAAGTGAATAAATCCATATATTCAATCAATAAATAAAATATTATATTATGTTTATTGTTTAATTGCATAATTTATACTATTTACAAGCATTTACACTGATTTAATGAACACGGCCAAAACGGATACTGTCTCTTTAACAAAGCTGGCATTTCTGTAAAGAGTGTCTGTAGATGAGCGCATGTTAATGAGAGAGGACTTGAATGGCTTATCATATCTGTGCTATGGATGATCAGAATTAAATCTTTCTTTTTTGTTGTTTTTGATAAACACTGACTACGTGGATCTTGTCTTTGGACATACTATGGAACAACTTTAACTCTCAACACACAGAAAGCATCTTGCTGATGAATACTTCACCAATATACAACACAATTACTGGTGAGTGAAATGTAAACATTTAATAACAAGTTGCCAAATATATACACTTTAGTCGCATAGTGCGCAAATTTGGTTGCAAATGCGAATGATTTCCTCTCATTGTATTGGAGAGTTGTGCATAGAGTAAAAGATCGATCTTGGGATTTAGGAATCGATATTGAGATGATTCAAATGAAGATTGCGATGCATCAGAAAATCGATATTTTTACCCACCCCTACGGGCGTTCAAATTCTGCGGAGCTTTTTGCAGAGTTATGCAGGCTTAATCATCTGGTCTTCAGGTAATTTATAGTGGATGAATGAAATCAGTTCCTCTCAAGTTCCTCTCAAATTGGTAAAACATTTGTAACCACAGGTGTCGTTCATAAAAATGTACTTTCTTTAAAATAAATGCCACTTGCCATTATTTAATATTTTGAATTTAATTTATATTTTAATTATTATTAATAATTATTTATGAATATAATAATTTAAACAATTATTTAATAACTATGTATATACTATTAAAATAATAACTTAATAATAATTTTTATATATTAATATATTTAATACAAATACATATATATATATATATATATATATATATATATATATATATATATATATATATATATATATATATATATTTCATATAAATGTTAATATTAATATTATAATTTAATTATTTATTATTCTAATAAATTTTTAAACAAATGCTGTTATCCAATGCAATAACATTCAACATTTTTAAGTGTGCTTTAAGTGTCCAAATACTTTTTTGAGGGCCGCTCAACATACAGATTTGACATTACAACAATAAATCTCTCTCCAAAATAAACAGCAGCTATGGCTTCCTTTTTATCTCTCTCTCTCTCTCTCTCTGTTCTCTTCTGGCTGTGGTCAAACATTGCATTAGTGTTATGGATCTGTACCCCTAGCAGGTGTTCAGTGCTGTGTTAATTCAGTGGGCTCTAATGCGGTCAGGCACTGCTGACCCCGTCAGCCAGAGAGAGTGCCCACTTTCATTGAACTCTCCATGTTTGTGGCTCGGGGACGCACCCTCTCTCTCATACGCCTGACCCGGCTTAATAACACACCACAACTGACATCTGAGGTTGGCAACCATTGAGACCACGAAGGACTGTTCGCTGTTTAATAACACACACTGCAGTGCAGGTGTGTATACACCCGAACACACTCGAACACCAGAAGACATTGAAACTGACACTTAATCAAATACATTGTATATTTTGGGAACACACACACACACATATTGTGACTCAATTCCCTGGTATCATCTGCGGATGATTCATAGGTCTTTAAAAGACACCGTTGTTCTGAAAATAATTCAAATACTCTGTGCTCATGTCCAAATGTTCTTCATCTAATGGCACATAACAATATCAAAACCATTACACGTGTGCACCGATATAGCTACAGTATTGAGCAGAGAATGTACTTGAACTTTAGCAGTTTATTATACAATACTTAGCCTACCGACTCTAACACAGAAAGAAAAACTCCAGGAACCAATAGATTATCTAATGTGTTTTACTTGGCACACGTTCCAAAGACTTCTCAGCATGTTATTTGCTGGAGTAAAGAACATGTATTAAGCTGCATCTCGTATCATCTCCACAAATACCTTTCCCTTCCTGCACCACTACAGCGACATATCAAAAGAAATTATATATTCCTTAATTTGAGAAACACTGTAAATAAAGACATGGTGCCATGAAAAAAATACAAAGACAATAAATACAAATAGACAACATGTCTTCCTAATGCTCATCTTGGCTGGTTGCAAAAACAAACCTACAGCACAGCCAATGCAGTTCAGTCATGAATGAATGACTCTTATGAGCCTGTTCTTTTGATGAATCAGCCAAAAAGGCTCATAAACTCACAAGTTATTAATTTGAATCAGAGGACTATAGCAAACACTACCATTAGCTATTACAAGCAAACACTGTTTCTGTTCAGCCACAAGCAGAAAATTGTCATGCAAAGATGAGGATACCAAACAAGATATGCATGTTATTTTTCTTAGTTCTTTTCATTCTTTTCCGTCATACATCTCTGTCATAACTCTCTTTGATAGTCTTACAGGGGAATTCTGGGTACTCACGCCTTGGCTCCCGGGGTCCATCTACGGTGACTTTAATAGCGCGGTGGTATGTGGCGACCTGGGGTGGTCCAGTAAATACAGTGATGGTCAGGGTAAAGCTCTTTCCTGGAGGACAACAAAAAGACACATGAAATACAATGTTGTCATCACTTGGCTGCATGGAGTCCAAAAAGTTTGAAACCACAATGAAAATCTTGGATTTTTTTTTTTTTTTTTTAAACATGGAAATAAAGCTTTCAAAATGATTCTGACAAAGCAAATAAAAGTTGTGACATAAAATGAAGAAGAAATATCTAAAATTCTGCACTATTTCTAGGTAACTAATTATTGTAAATGTAAGCAAATTTGTGACACTGACAATGTTAACTCCTACAAAAGGTCAGATGTCCACTGAGCTTCCGTTGAAGCATACAAGATGCTCTTTTGGAACATTCCCAAATCATGCTGGAATAACATGGATCATCAGGTTTTGCACAAACTTGTGTATGCTGTCATCCCAAATACTAATATATTCTGAAATTTATGTCCATTTTTTCAATTCAGCATTTCACTCAAATTGTTATGCTTATGATACAGTATAATTTGTACATGAAAACTGTAATTATGAATGAAAATGCAAAATAGTCACAGTTTTGGAGCCCAGAGAGAGCTTAGCAGGTAAACGTTTACGATAAAAATCATTTAGGGTTTAAATAAAATGTGCAGTCATTATTTTTAGCAATGTTTCCATGGAAAAAAAAATAAAAAATACAAAAATGGTCAAAGTGGATTTTATTCAAATGGCATTTGCACTTAACTGTGATTTTACTGCATTCTGTGGAAATCATGATCAGAAAGTGGTGTACAGGACCATCATATTTAGGTTTTGCCTTCATGAGGCCAAGAAAAATAACTACATTATATAAGGTAGCCTCCCAGAAATCCCCGCAGGTAAAGGCAGAAACTCCCTTGAGCTGCATAAAAGATTCATGCACAATCGCACTGTCACATACAGCTGGGATAAATGAATGAGTTTACTCTGAAAAGAGACAGCACTGCTGCTTTGATGCGCTTTGAAATGCGTTTATGATGTGGATTAGTCAGACAATGTGTTCCAGATTGTTCCCGGGACTCCGCTGTGTGTGTGTGTGTGTGTGTGCGTGTGTGTGATCTCTAAAAGCAATGAAGTGGCGCTTTGAGGGGGAGAATGCTGTGGCTTGTATGAGGGGTACAAGGATGGGGTAATTGTCTGCAGAAATGAAAGGTACTTTTAATTCGCACACTGCAGCGCTTTCCACTCACCCGTCTGCAACTATTTAAAGTGTAACATTTACAGGAAAAATGTGAGCGCGAGGAGCGGGGCCAAGAGGAAAAGGACGGAAAGAAGGAACGCTTGTGAAAGAATGCGAGCTATGTGAGAGGTAGGGTGTTTTTAGGTGTGTAAACAAGAGCGGTTTTTAAAGCCCAAATCGTTTATAAAAAAATTGCTGTGGAGATATTATTTCTCTGGAAAAGTAACTGAAGCATGCTATTTCTCTTTTTTTATTTATACAGAAAAACATTGTTTTTTTCTCTCTCCACTGTGCACTACTTTATCCTACTTCTTTATTAAATATGAATGAAGTTGAAATGCATAACAATTTGCAGATTTCAGGCAAAGTTCTGTTGTACATTCAATGTGTTGATGAATTCCATATGCATGCATGCACCACAGACAGACAGATAGACAGATAGACAGACAGACAGACAGACAGACAGACAGACAGATAGACAGATAGATAGATAGACAGACAGACAGACAGACAGACAGACAGATAGATAGATAGATAGATAGATAGATAGATAGATAGATAGAAAGATAGAAAGATAGATAGATAGATACATAGATAGATACATAGATAGATAGATAGATAGATAGATAGATAGACAGACAGACAGACAGACAGACAGACAGACAGATAGATAGATAGATAGATACATAGATAGATACATAGAAAGATAGAAAGATAGATAGATAGATACATAGATAGATACATAGATAGATAGATAGATAGATAGATACCTCTGCCGCTCCTGCCAACGAAGCGCAGGTCGTTGAATCGCGCCACCTGGTTCTTCATGACGGCAGACGCGTTTCTCAGTTCCGCGGAATAATTCTCATCATTTCCCGCCATCACCGTCACCAGAGTCCCGTCAGGAACATCACCCAGAGCCACAACCTAACAATACACAAAACCCCGTAAACTCCATCAAACCTCACACAGATCACCGAATAAACAACAGCACTTTAAAGCTTTCATACAGGCTAACAAATAGTCAATTTACAATATCAAAGAAAAACACGACAGAGATGCACACTATGACCATTATGTATAGCGGTTAATATTTACAGCTTATTATTATATTAATATATGTTTTTAAAACTCTGTGCGAGTGCATCTATAATACATAAATAGATATTTTATTTAAATTAAGATTGCTATAATTGCTTTAAATAAGCTTTAAGAATTAATTTAATATATTTACTTATCGCAAATAAAAAACTAATATTATTCAAATAAATTAACAACAACAACAATAATCATTAATAATGTTTGTTGTTGGTATAATTATAGTATAAGACTGAAGAGCCTATAAAAAATAAATAATAATAATAATAATAATGAAGAAGGACCATGCAATGTCTCATATCTGTCAGATAAAGCAAAATCGTTCTGAACTTGTCTTTTACGTGAACAGTATTTTGTTTTCACTGTTCATAATAACAGTCAGAAGTACTGCATGATGTTTTGCGAGATCTAGATAAAATCTTTAAGTGTGATCAGGCTTTGACTAACGCAATGAAGCTACTGATGCAATGAAACTTCGATGCAATAAAACGGATAAAAATGCATTGGATGCATAAAGTGAATGATTCACAGCCAGGATAGAAATAGGTGGGGAAAAAAAGTGCCAAAACCTTTTACCTTGAAAGCCACGGGCAGAGTTTTGTTGCACCTCCAGTGTGACGGCAGGACCGAGCAAAGAAAGTTCGGGCTGTCCGTGCGCACCAGCTCTCCGGCGTGATCCGCCAGCACGTCCACCACGGAGCGGGTCTCCAATTGCCGTCCGGTTCTCAGCGGACCCGGTGCGCTCATACTCGGGCTCTCGCTCACTTTGGCGCACGGGAAAGAGGCGGAGGGCGGCGTGAACCGTCTGCTCGTGGTCGGGTCTACGGGAATATGCATCACAACAGATTTACAAATGAGCCCCTCTTTAAGAGTTCTGAAAAGTCTGCGGGAAACGCTCGTGACCGTTTATTTTGCGTCTCAGTCTCTGATAACAGCAACGCGCGCAGGATGCAGAAAGTTAAAGTGCGCTTGACTTTCCAACAGACTTTAGCAAAAACCAAGAAACCGCAAACTCACAAACTCACACACACCTCTGTCCTTCTGCACATGCAAATATAGCCTATGTGCACACACGCGCACACATGCACAAGATGTACCACAAAGCGGATATAAAGTATCAAACTCTGCTTTTCAGAGCCTAATATTAACAATAATTTCAAACACGCCTGTTAAACGCATTTATTCCAGAGTGTGAATTGCAGGTGTGATCCTGGTCGTCAGTTTTAACAGAGCGCCTCTTTCAGTCTCTGACAATAAAGTCCACACAAATGAATTCCAAAGTTTCAGGAGAGTTTCTGCAGTAAAGTCCCGCTAAGTTGTAAAATTGTCGTCTCCAACTGGTTATTCACTCGTCAAAGTGAGTAAAATCTCAAAAAAGCGGATGAGGTGTCGGACAGTGACAACCGCGTGAATACAATCGCTGCGCTCTGCGCTATACAGACGAGCGTTATTTACTCAACTCATTATAGCCTTGAGTGCGCTGAGCGCTCCACCAATCAGCGCCCGGGGCCGGGTTTAATCGACCAATCAGCGAACAGGGCTGAGTGTAACCCACACTTCAGACGCGCCGAAGCAAAACTGAAAGCTCCACTGTTATCAGCGATCTAGGTTACTTCTTGAACGATGAATACATATTTGAGTCCTCTTCTCACAAAATAGATAATAGTAAAAATGTTGATGTTTTGGCACATAACTGATGAACTTGAGTTTGTCAAGTGTAGCCTTTAAATTCACAGACAAGAGATATTAAAATAATGTAAAAAAATTAATCACGGCTCCACGTGCCAGTTCCATCTATATATTAATTATATTATATTATTTTTGTAAATATTTTTTTTCCTCTTGGATAATTTATTAATGAATCCAAGCACTGTTAATAACAATTGTTGCAGCAATAAAATCAAGAAACGTAAAAACAATAGCAATAGAAATAATTTAAACATAACATTGAAACAAGTCTGTAACAGACTATTTTATTTTATTTTATTTTTTTTGTCCTGAAAAAACAAAACACATCTTAAAGTGAAATGTCTAATAACTAATGGTTGCATAATTGTTCCATCAAAACAGAAAAACAATAATTATGATAACTGATTTGATAAGGGAATGATCCTGGTTATTAATTAGAATCTAATGAGTTCACACTATCACCACTAGCAGGCGCATTTGTCATTTATTAACATCAGTGAGAGAGAGAGAGAGAGAGAGAGAGAGAGAGAGAGAGAGAGAGAGAGAGAGAGAGAGAGAGAGAGAGAGAGAGAGAGAGAACATTTGATTAATTTGAATGAATTCATTCTTTTCTATGCAGTTTATCAGTTTCTCTTTGGTTGGTTATTCGTGATGCAGAAAATGTTCTTATCTGCTTTAGAACAAAAGCTAGCAACATAAACAAACCAATTAAATTAATGAATTAGGTTAATTACAAGCGCTAAACCGTTCAACACTGTGTTCATTCAAAAAGGTAATTTGCGCTGAGAGAGTGATAAAAGCTGATGTCCCCTACGCATGCGTAACTGTTAAAAAAGTGTTAAAACCAGAAATCAACAGAACATTACATTACTATTACTATGTATTAGTGTGCAAAGACAATGAAAAAAATTAAAAGCGTTTAAATACTGTATAGACCAATTTGAAATAGGCTTAGCCTTTTCCCTCGTTGCTTTTCTATGAATCGTAACACAATTCTACGCAATAATAATAATAATAATAATAATAATAATAATAATAATAATAATAATAATAATATAGTCTATATATTATTTCAGATTTTATTTATTTGATCATTTAGGTTATCTAACATTTTATATTGCATTTTAAATTCATCATAGCCTATTATTTATTACAACGTAATAAATTATGCCAACAGAAATGTCTGTACCCTAATTTTAAAAGGAGATTCATGTGTTAAATTAATTCTGCTTTTATTCGTTTTTCAATTAAGTCATTCTGACGGAGAGAGGGATTATGTGCTTATATGTGTGTGAGCCTTCGCCTATAGCCTGTATGTGGAGTGGGCTTGAGGTTTCACCCGTGCTGGCAGGATTCGTGCCAAAACTCTGCGGGCTCACATGCTAAAGATGCGCACCGTTTAAAAACCAGCATTTGGTTACATGGCGAGAACATCCACTCACGTTAAAAATAAAACAAATACAGGTGTGTTTAACGAATCAATAAGTCAACAATAATAGACAACATAAATATAACAATAACAACAGTAATAATGATGCTGCTACTGCTGATATTATTATTATTATTATTGTTATTCTTATTATTAGCCTATTATTATTCCACAAAAACCTCAAATCCAAGAATGTCATCGTTTTTTGCTGTTAAACCACTGATGTTTATCTATCTCTGTGTGAGGAAATAATGTAAATATAGCGCAGAAGGGAAGCCAAAGTCTCACCCACACATATGGTCTAAGAAAGCCTAAAGCTGCACATTACATCTCGAGAAATGGTAATTAGCATATTCTTCAAAGTTTCGTCAACATCTGCCCGAAAGTATCGTCCTGTTTTATCTTTTTGCGTCTTTCAAAATGTCAGTCCGTCGGTTGCTAAAATTCAAGTAACTTGCACTGAGTAACTGTTAGTCGAAATAGATGCTGACACAATCCAGGATTGGCGAATGATTTATGCACACAGCCTAAATCCTTTAAATTAAGTAGCTTAAGAAGAAAGTTTTCATTATTTACAAACATGCAATAACTAGGTCACACTTTATGCAACAGCGTGTGTATTTATATAAGCAGCCTACTGTTAATTAATCAGCTCTAATAAACAATGCATGCATTGAAATGCAAAGTGCATTATTGCATTATTAGCCAACGCATTAGTTTGTTTATCGATTTATTACTTATAGTTATTTTTATAGCAGTTAATTATAGTAAAAAATATGTTTAACACTGTATTAGTATATGTAGTGTTATCCTAAACATCCAAAACTGCCACCAAACCCCAACAGCATGTTGACCCCAAACCAAGCACTATCCTCAAAGACTGCACAGGGATCGTAATGCAAATATCAGTTATATTTCAGCATCTGTTCATTATTAATATGTGACCGCACGCGCTCAGACTGACTCCGCGCGCAGTTTCTACGGTTACAGTCGCGCAGCAACGCGCCCTCCCTAATGACGCGCGTAGCTGTGATATCTGATCTGAGTGAAGGCGCAGGTCACAGACCGCGTCAAATACACGGGACAACGAGCAATCACGCGCTGAGAAATGATGTGAGTACATACAAAGGGGCACGAGCCCTCAAATAAAGAGCTCAAGTTCAAAGAATGAAAACTATTCCAGACACAACTTAAAACTGCATTATCAGAGAGCACCCAGATATTATTATTCATTTACTATAGGTACAATGGGGTTAAATGCCAAAGGGTCTTTTTGATTAGGCTATTTATTTTCTTCCAAAAACAGGAAGCATAAAAATAAAAAATAAAAAAACACCACAGAAACTTTCCTAAACACCTGTTTGTTGCTATGCACATTAACTTAATGGATCGTTTGATTTAAAAGGCTATTTGATCTAGAATGCAATATTATTTTAATATGTAGCTAATATGAATCCCTGAAAATCTCACACAGGCCTATGTTTTGCGACAAAGTACTTGTTTATGATTTTCAGTTTTATTCAAGGTGATTAAATCAATGGGTTTTAATAACTTTGAATAACTGGTATCTGGGGTGAAAATCCGCCTTGTTGAAGAGGCCAAAAACATCACCAAAAATATTTAGTTGGGCTGAGCAGTACAATACAGAATATCTAAACTACAATAAATTGGGATTCATGACTACAAGGGAACATACACTATAAGGCCAAAAGTTTGTGGACACCCCCTTCTAATTAACGCATTTGGTTACTCCATAAAATCCAGTAAAGAAAAATCATAATGTTTCTTTGTGTAATGGCTCGGGCTTTGGTGCTTCCAAATTTGTGGCAACTGTTTGGGGATAGCCCTTTTCTGTTCCAGCATGACAATGCCCCTGTGAACAAAGTGAGGTCCATAAAGAAATGGTTTACTGTGTCTGGCGTGGAAGAAATGGACTGGCCTGCACAAAGCCCAGACCTGAACCCCAATGATCACTTTTGGGGTGAACTGGAACAGCAACTGTAAGTCAGGCCCCATCGACCAACATCAGTTCCTGACCTCACCGATAGCCTTGTGTCTGAATGAGAGCAAATCCCTGCAGCCATGTTACTACATACAGTATAGTGGAAAGCCTTCCCAAAAGAGTGGAAGCTGTTATTACAGCAAAGGGGGAAATTGATGCCAAAGGTTTTGAAATCAAATGTTCATCAAGCACATATGGTGTCCACAAACTTTTGGCCATATAGTGTATTTGTTGCAGAGATAGGTGCAAAGTGGGTGCACAGTGACTGCTCCAATCAAAATGGGGATTAATTTGTAAAAATATGCTTTTACTAACATTGTAGTTCCGATATATACACCATACTGCGTTAAAAGCAAAGATACTCGAGAGGTCATGAAATGACATAAGTAATTAAATCAACAGAAAATTGGCATACTGTTTGCTTAAGTGGTTATTTTGAACTCGTGTATACTTCAGTGTTACTCAGTAATTTTCTTTCTTGTTATGATAAATTTTGCCATATCACTATAGTCAACCCAAGATGCCTTTTGACTCAGACTGGAGGGGGCTTTTACCTCAAATGTGGGGTTTAACCCTGTTGTAACCTATAATTAGAGAATGACTCCCTCTGCATGAATCTGTATTCAGCCAATCTGTATTCATTCCTTATGTAATAGCAAATTCAAATATAAATTATGTAGTCATTTACCTGTTAGTGATAGATGCATGCACACACAAAACCTAAGAACATAATTAGATTTCATGCAAAAGCAAAACAAAGGTCAGAAAAATACTGAATCTGAAGAAATTAGTCATTACACCCCAACACACACACACCCAGGCCTTCATCCCCACAGTTAAAAATCAAATCATGGAATAAAATGCTGACATAATCTGTGGATTTGCTATCATCCCCCCACTGTGGATGGCAGCACATTTCTGTACATTTACAAATGATCGAAGGAGCAAGCCTGCAAACCACAGAGAGAATTCCTTCTGTACAGTGTCTCCTTGTGTTTCAGCTGCGGGTTTGTCTGCCTGAGAAAGAAGCACAGATGACCTGCAGTCCACTTGAAATCTCCCATTTACATGCTTGAATTTCTGCCCCACCTCATATCAGGTGTCCCTATGACATCATCACACTGTCCTATCAGGGAGAGTGCAATGCTTTTTATGGTGTTCTGAAGTCTTTGTGATGTCACATTTTCATTGCTTACAGCTAATAGTTTGTAAATTAATGTAAATTCTTAAGAGATAAAGTACATCAATGCAAAATGCTCATATTAATGTAACATACATTAAGATGCTCCCAGCAATGTTGACCGTATAAGCTTAGTTTACCGCCTTTCGTCGAAACACAATGAAGCTTGCGGTGAGTGATTCACTCTAAGCTGTAATTAATTTTATATTTAGATCAAAAGTCAGATCAAAGCATATTTCTTTTGATGGATGAAGTGGACTCATGTTACTACTCTGGAATATTACAGATAAAGATATTCTTAATTGGTCTTTTCAGTGAATGTAAAATAAATGATTTAATATGTCTATACACAAGTGGTCCTTTTCTCCCTTTCTCCATATTTTTTCATATAATTTGTCTTGGATGAATAAACTTAAGAGTGTCCAAAAAAGCTCTCTGATGGGTTATGAATGCCATTACCTGTGATCATATTCACAAAATATTCACAAGGCCTTGAGTTCTTTTAAAAAATGTTCAGTACACAATAAAAATATTAAGGACACATTTTCATCTATCAAATTCAGAGAGTGCCATTGTTCAACTACTATCAATAATCGATTTTTTGCTCCTTGTTAAATTTAATTACTTAAAATAAGCTAATGTAACACAATTTTTACATTTTTTGTCACAACCTAGTTTCATTGTGAGCAATAGATTTAAATCTGTGAAATGGAAGTTTACATAATCAATTTGCATTGGGACAACTTACAAAAAGATGTAAATGTGATGTCAGGTTACCAGCATGCAATGCGGCACAAGTAAAAATCATGAATTAATGTCTTAAAACTTTTTTTTTGCGGTATTTGCACTGGGGATGTTGTGTTTGTAGTCCCTTTGAGTTCTGAGTCATGTAAGAGGATCGATTTTCGTAAATACGGTTGTTGAGTGTCAACATCATTGTGGTTTGCGTTTTGGATGTTATGGATGGTGTCCCCCCCATTCTTTGTTGAAATGCTTGTTTTAAAAGTCGGCCAGATGTAATTTTCTTTTGCTGAGACTACAAGTTCACAGCTTGTTACAAATGTTACAAAAATCTGAAAGTGGTGCAAATTAAGTTGCCTCAATGTAGTAAAAATGATGACTTTGACCTTTTTTTTAAAATCCGGATGTGACTAAATAAATTTAAGTTCGTACAACAAGACCTGACAAAATCCATTCAAACAGATTCATTTTTGTTGAAACAATTTCATGTACTTTCATGGAAAAGTTTTCCTTCATGGAATGTTTTTATATTTTAAGTGTAGGAGATGTAACCCCTGACATGTAAACTAGTTTTAATAGTTGCCGATATATGTACACTAACATGTTTAATGTAATTTCACACTGAAACTGCATAATGAAACACGTCATCAAAACAGTCTGTTTTTCATTGAACATTCAGGAAATGTCTTCCAGAGTGAGATCTGAGGTAATGTTTGTGGTAGAAAAGTACAAATGATTTATTGTGCTGCTAGTTTGTCTGAATGGAGTATTCAGACACAAAACATGGCAAGAACTATCTGAGAAAATGTATCCATTGAGAAACAGTATAAAAATACAATTAAATAATACAATTTAATTGTATTATATTCAATTATATCCCTCTTACAGTTGATTTGAACTAGTTTCATGTTGGTATAGTTGTCCTCCCCGACCCCTAGATGAGGCTACGGTGTTTGCATCAGCGGAGGTGAACATGAGCTTTCTGAAACAATGCTAGCGGGAGACACAGGAAACGTCAGAACAAAGTATTTTCTGATTTGCAGTCTGTCACATGTTCTAGAGAGCACACAGTCTCCCTGACTCGACCTGTTTGAATGTGTATTATATTAACTATCATCTTTCTGACTCATTAGGTTCTGATTTCTGATTCAGCATGATGCCTACTCACTGACAAGCGACATCTCCTATCAGACATTTTTGCATCGGCTCCAGTGTGTTCACTTTCCACTGTGGCTCATCTGGAAGCATGTTGCATCAGCAGCGTGGGAGACCTGGGTTCAGATAGCATGTTAAAACCAGGAAGCATTTGTGTTTACATAATCAGTGACGAGCATCATTCGGAAGTTGCATTTTTCCCCTCTAACATAACATTTCTACTCCTCTGATGGTTAGGTTTAGGTTTGGGTTGGGGGGAAAGTTTATAAAACATGCATTCCTCTTCATTGTACTGCCTGTACAGCTAAAAAAAAAAAAAGCAACTCGCTTCATAACTCGCTTTCAGCACCCCTCCGTGGACATTACACCCAGAAAATGGAGCACACATGTACCCATATGCCCAACAACACTTACCGCTTTGGCCACTAGGCGCAGTGTTTCAAATTTCGGTAAGCACAGACCGATTTTAGCTAAAGGTCAACCAAAGGTTTCAATTTCACTGTGAGATCAGTCTACCTGCACAGTCCTGAGACTACTGTAAAAACTGACTAAGGCAGGGTTTCCCAAAGATCTAAGCAGAAAATTAGTAGCATGCAAGCTGTACTTAAGGCCGAAACATACTCTACGTATGTACGCATACGCAGACAATTCTAGCTACACAAGCTCAATTTTATGTGTAGCTGTGCTCCAAAATGTGTCAGAATCATTACAGAACACAAGTATGCATTGCAATATCAGAGTTGTCACAAGGGGTGCCATAGCAGACATTAGTGTGAACTGTCCACTTCAACATTGAGTTTTGTATTTCAAGTCAACTTATGTCATGGCAGAGCAACTGTTTGAAGAGAATATTGCTGAGCAAGTTCAGTATGTTGAGCAAGTCAATATATTTATAGCAACTTGCCAGAATAGTAACACATCCAGCTTAAGTTGTGGTGGCATAGTGGGCTAAAGCACATAACTGGTAATCAGAAGGTTGCTGGTTCAATCCCCACAGCCACCACCATTGTGTCCTTGAGCAAGGCACTTAACTCCAGGTTGCTCCAAGGGGGATTGTCCCTGTAATAAGTACACTGTATGTTGCTTTGGATAAAAGCATCTGCCAAATGCATAAATGTAAATGTAAGTTAAATCTGTCGTCCCATTGAGTATTGAGCTTTGTTAGCACCATAGAAATGGAAGAACGCCGGCAATACGCTGGTCAAGCATTTGCATCTGCGTATGCGCTCTTGTGTGAAGTATGTTTCTGGCCTTAATCTCTAAGGCATATTTCCCAAAAATATAATCTTCTAAATATCACGTGATAATGTTTGTAATCAAACGAGAGCATTGCTTTTTAGTCTATTACGTGCAACACAGATGGATGTTTGTTCAGTATAATGACGCACATCGCATGTAATACATGCGTTTATCTTTAAACTCTTTCATTCATTTCTATTTAGCTTATGCCTTACCAAAGCTATCATTACTTCTTTAACTATATTCAGTAAGGTTTAAGTACTTTGACAACATAACATGCAATTTTTATGTTTGGCAGTATTTTTACACTATTTTTGTGTTAGGGAGACAAACTAACAAAGAGATTTTAGTTAAAGTTTGGTATTATTTCAGCACCTTCACACCTGACAGCTCCCATAACGATGCATTTCGATTCTACTTTTAATCTATATGTTGGTTTGGGAAACAGGCAATGCTCATAAAAAAAAAGTACTACATAAGTTAAGATGATTTTTGCGACTCTATTGGGAAACCCGGCCCAAAACATTTAAAAAGCAGCCTGAAGTCACTTTAAGCTCATTTCAAAACATCTTCTGTGACTCTCAAGCCAGAAATGCATTTTCTCAGACTCTCGGATAAAAGTAACCAATCTGCTCTTTCATTTGTGGTTAGACAATGTACAATGTTTCAATAAAATCATGTTGTTGACCAAGCAGAATTTGCCTCTGTGATTGTGGTTGACCAGCAGCATTCATTTATGAGTTCACAACACATGGTCTCACCATGACTCTGTCGCATGTTTATGATGTCATACACACACAATTATCACAGTGATCTCAAACACACAGACCTTCTGTAGGAAAGGCAGTGTGTGTGTGTGTATGTTGAGTTTTTTTTTTAAAGGACTGTAAGAATTGCTTAACCAGAAAGCCTAACCAGAATCCTACACACACAAATGAGTGATTCCTCAATTACAAGCGCTTTTTGACTACTTGACATCTTGAGAAATTAAACTTCTAAGATCACTCCCTGAAATCAAATGGCTTACTTAAAATTGTCTATTCACATTAAACTGGCAAAGGAGAAAGTATTTCAACACTGAAGAAATTACATTACCTTTAAAACTAAAAAGAAAACAGAACAGGTCCACTATTTGAAGAATAACACATACAGGCACTTTCTATATAATACACTCTCTCCTGGAGATCATTCTGCTGGCATACAGTTCTGTTATCTGGGTCTATTTTTACAGCAGAACCGCAGTAATTCTCCACTACCGCTGGGAAGTCTGACCCTCCAGAAAAAACTTCAAAGCCCCTGGAATAGACCCTGAACACTGGGATAGAGATGTATTTTCAGAGCTGTTTTGATGGAGTGAGTGAGAGATGAGTTGCAGTGGGCACACGGTGGTCCCAGCCAATCCAGCAGATGGATGTATAGATGTCTTAATGAGGGAGAGAGAGAAACTGATCCAGGGGTGACCTTGCGGTGGGCCTAAATTCACAATCCACCCCACTGGCTCCCAAAAATAAGCCACGTCCTGCTTTCATAAATGCCTCTGGCCACAACCGCCATAACTCAGGGCTTTCCCAAAACAAGAGCTCATGTGCCGGCAATGTAAGGAAGTGTGTCTGCCTGCCAGCGACCGCTAGAGCCGTCCACCAGCGTCTGCTTACCACATTTTACCCGGAATACAATGCTCCTTTGTGTTTGCTTGTGGTGGGCTCTCTCAGAGACAGAACACAGAGAAAGAAGGAAAGAAAGACATTTACATTTAAAAACACTTTAAAAGCACTTTAACTACAGATAAGCTAAAAACAAACACTTACATTTTTCAAAATTGCGAAATTGTGAAGTTTATTCGATGCAGACATACAGCATCACCAATTGAACAATATAGTTCTATCTTTACAAAGTGACAATGAAGCAACATTCACACACCCTTTTATTTCTCAAATTCATACACGTTTCACATGTTTTTGTGCTCAACTCTGATTATAGGTTCTACCAAAGCAGTAAAAAAAGTTGCAAAACATATACATTTCGCACTTCAGTGGACAAAAAGTCTATCACGTATTCCACAGTCTTCAAAATAGTCCAAAAATAGTTTTCCAAATAGTCTTCCAAAACTAGTTTAGCTTGCCCAATTATAACATCTGCAACAGTTAGGTACTTTTTGCATCACATTTATAATGAATTCGATTTTTGGATGAACTATCCCTTTAAAGACTCAGTTAAGGGAAAAACAGATACATTTACTACCTTTATGCTGAATTTCTGTCTTCCAAGGAATAAAAAATTAGATGTTAGAAAGAAGATTTGGGACTGACAGCCTCCAGTCACTTACATTGTGTGGAAAAAAGATGCAATGAAAGTGAATGGTGACTGAGACTTACATACTGTCTAACATCTAATTTTGTACAACATGAAAGAAAGATTATATATATATATATATATATATATCTAGGTAAAAAAATCTAGGCAAAGTGTGGCCACTTTGAAGATGCTAAAATATAACATAGTTTTGATTTATTTTTGATTTTTTTAGTCACAACATAATTCCCATATTTCCATTTCTATTATTCCACAGTTGTGATGACTTTACTATTATTCTAAAATGTGAAAAAAATAAAATAAAATAAAAATAAAGAATGAGTAAGTGACCCTAAACTTTTGAATGGTAGTGTATATATATATATATATATATATATACATATGCAAAAAGTTCGGAATAATGTACAGATTTTACTCTTATGGAAAGAAATTGGTACTTTTATTCCCCAAAGTGGCATTCAGCTGATCACAATGTATAGTCAGGACATTAATAACGTGAAAAATTACTATTACAATTTGAAAAAACTACTTCAAAGAGTTCTCATCAAAAAATCCTCCACGTGCAGCAATGAGATCTTTGCAGATCCTTGGCATTCTAGCTGTCAGTTTGTCCAGATACTCAGGTGACATTTCACCCCACGCTTCCTGTAGCACTTGCCATAGATGTGGCTGTCTTGTCGGGCACTTCTCACACACCTTACAGTCTAGCTGATCCCACAAAAGCTCAATGGGGTTAAGATCCATAACACTCTTTTCCAATGATCTGTTGTCCAATGTCTGTGTTTCTTTGTCCACTCTAACCTTTTCTTTTTGATTTTCTGTTTCAAAAGTGGCTTCTTCTTTGCAATTCTTCCCATAAGGCCTGCACCTCTGAGTCTTCTCTTCACTTTTGTACATGAAACTGGTGTTGAGCGGGTAGAATTCAATGAAGCTGTCAGCTGAGGACATGTGAGGCGTCTATTTCTCAAACTAGAGACTCTGATGTACTTATCCTCTTGTTTAGTTGTACAACTGGTACATCCCTTGTCATGTGATTTCATGTTTCCCTCCAGGTTCATGTGTCTTGTTTTCATTGGTTTATTGTTTGATTATCTTGTTATCAGTTCTGCCTGTTCATTGGTTCCCTCATCTTTGTTTTACCCCTTGTCCATGTATTTAAGCCCTCATGTTTACCATTGTCCTTTGTCAGGTATTGTGTTTGTGTAGCGTTGTCAAGTCACGTCTTTGTCAAGTCATTTATGTTTGTTATGGTTTGGATTCACGTTTTGGATATCACTTATGTAAATAAACTGCACTTGGGTTCCCACTTCATCGTCATTGTCTTCGTCATTGCCAGTGCCAGCAACAACGTTACAGTAGTGTACACCTTTGTTTGAAATCTTCAGTTTTTTTTTTACCTAATATTGACCTTAAGACATGTCAGTCTATTGCATACTGTGGCAACTCTAAAACAAACACAAAGACAATGTTAAGCTTCATTTAACAAACCAAATAGCTTTCAACTGTGTTTGATATAATGGCAAGTGATTTTCTAGTACCAAATTAGCCATTTAGCATGATTACTCAAGGATAAAATCAAATCAAATCACTTTTATTTTCACACAGCCATATACACAAGTGCAATGGTGTGTGAAAATCTTGAGGATAAGGTGTTGGAGTTATGGCTGCTGGAAATGGGACCTGTCTAGATTTGTTCAAAAATGACTTTTTTCAAATAGTGATAGTGCTGTTTTTTACATCAGTAATCAGTGTATCACATTTCCTGACTATACTTTGTGATTAGTTGAATGCCACTTTGGTGAATTAAAGTACCAATTTCCTTCTAAAACAGCATAATCTGTGCATTATTCCAAAATTTTGGCCGCCAGTGTATATATATATATGTATATATATATATATATATATATAAATATATATTATAATATAAATAATAAAAGCAGTTTTTCTGACAGCAAAGTGTGATGCACAAATACACACACATTATACTGAATAATATGTTACATACTCTCAAAATATCTAAAAGTATCAATGGCGAACAAGATTTATCCAGGAAAATTCAGAAAGAAGTCAAAAACATCACAAATATACTTCGGTTTTCCACATGTCGCTACTTATCTCCTGTATAATGTGCATGGCGCAAATTTCATCATTAGCACAGTATGTGCGGACTGACCGTACGCAGCCCAGTTTTTCTAGACAAGTGGACAGTCTATGCGAGAGTCTGGCCGAGGTTTCTGATAACGTTGCAAATTATGTTCTTAATATCATCTTAACTTATGTTGTACGTTATTTTACAGCCACTTCCCAAACCAGCACATAAATCACTTTTTATTAAAGTAAAGTGAATCATTTCTGTGCCACTACAATCACAAAACAGAATTGCAAAAAAAAAAAAAAAATCATTGTTTTCTAACAGATTCTAGAAAAATCCCCATCTTCCTTTGGTTGGAAGAACACAGATAGTCCCACCAGAAACTCACATAATTGGTCAAGCCAGTGTTTTTGTGTTGGGCTGGACAGGCCACTCAAACAAACCAGAATGATCTCTCTGTGAATTCGGAGACAGAAGGTCGAAAGTTCTTGAGCTTAAATCGGTCTGTGCTTGCAGAAATCTGAATCACTGCCCCCTGTGGCCAAAGCTGGAAATGTTGTTGAATGTATGGGTGCATGTGAGCTCCAGTTTCTGTATGAAATGTCCACAGAGCAGCGCCAAAAGTGAGTTGTATAGGGAGTTGTTTTTGGTTGTAAATGATGTAACAGTCAACAGGAATGCACATTTTATTAACCATAAGCCCTAACCCAAACCACAACCCAAAACCTAACTGTCAGTGGAGCAAAAATTTTATTTTTAGGGAAAATGCAACCTCTATGTGTGTAAATTCAATCATCATGCTGAATGTTGTTGTTGTGATGTGATTTGAGCTAATTAATCCAAGCGCATGTAAAGCCTTTGCCATTGAGCTGATTAAAGACAAAGCTCTCAAAAGAGCTCGTTAACGGATTTGCCAAGTTTGACTTTCTATCAGTGGCTCATAAATAAAAGCCTAGTGTTTTAACACTGCCGAGTTTATTTCATAATGTGAAAACGGTTCATTTGCAGGCTTGCAGTGATTTTCTTAAAAAGGCAGTGCACCCAAAAATGAAAATGTTGTCAACATGTGAGTGATTAAATGAGGACAGAATTTTTATTTTGGGTGAACTATAGCTTTAAGACATGAATAAAACAATTAAATTAAAAAAAATGTCTAGATCTTAATATCACTTTTAATTGGGATATTTTAAATGTCTATTTTTGTTGTGGTGATTTTTGTTGGTTGTTGGTATATCTGAGTAAATTAAACTTTATTTCCTATTTAATATTTACTTTATATGCACTTATTTATGTATGTATTTATTTATTTTTCAGATTTCCATTGCATTTTTATCTGATGTGTTGTCTACTTTATTTAAATCCTTGTATTGCTGTGCATAAAGAATACATGTAAAATTCAACAAGTCCACTTCAGCAGACATACGGTAGATTCTTTTTTGTCTCTGCAAAAGTTTTGACTCTGAATTCACTTCCAAAATGTAGTTCTTGCACTTGCACAAAACAACAGAGAAATCAAGCAAGAAATGGCCAACAGGAAATGACAGTATGAATATTTGTCATTAAGTTTACTAGATGAGTTGAATTTAAGTCATCACTGTGACATAACGAGTCAGCAACGTGCTGTCGGTCATCTGTCTACTGGAAAGAAAGTGTGAGAGATTTTGTAATGTGTGTGTGTGGGAATGTCGTGAGAGTAATCCAGACAGCCTGACCAAAGTCCAGACATGGAAGGGCAGAGGAATGGGAAGAGAGAAAGCGTGTGTGTGTGTGTATGTATGACGGGTGAATCTCTGTCTGTTTGTCTTGGGCTTTTTCTCACAAAAGGAACTACAATAACTACACACACACACACATACACACACAGTGTTACTTTAGGTCAAGTGCCCACACGCAATTTTTGAATACATTTCAACAGATATTCATAATTAAAATGAAAACTAAACCGAGTTTACAAGTGATATTTGGTAAGGTTTGTCAAGACAAACTTTGATACTGGCTATTTTTTTTTTAACATTTTATAACAGACAAATACGATGGATGGATGGAAGGATGGATGGATGGATGGATAAGACATCCCAACCTGAGTAGATGTTGCATAAAAGCTCTAGGAGGAGTTGCAGTCAGATATTTTGGTCTTGGTTTGGGTTTTTTGAAAAAACCCTAAAGCAAGTTTGTAGAATAAGAGTATGTTGGCCTTTCTAGAATTCATTCAGTACAGAAAAGTATCAATGAAAATGCTTTGATTGGGGGGTGTTGCGCTTAGCAGTATTTAGGGGCACAGTCGATGTTCAGGTTAATACAGTATATCACAACAGAGCATGCATGCATTAAAAATTACAACAGAATTAATTAACAAAAGATTCTTTATACATGACAAAGGATGTCTTCTCTGATAAACCTTTTTCAAATGATTATTTCTTAAATTAACCTTACAGGCTGCACCAAACTACATCAGTCCTGACGGATCTCCTTAAGCCACTAATTAAGTAATAATATATTGATGACACTTCATACTTCCATTTGCCATTAACAAACATATACTGTAGGTAGGCCTAATTCTTAACAGAGTATTAGCTAGTTCATCAACATTTAAAACTTTCATATCAAACTTTCAGGACATTCATAACTATATTAATGTATTTTTAGTTTTAACTGTCTATTAAGTGTTTAATAATGCAATAATGCTTAATGTTGTCAATGTTAATATATTTTATATGACATAAACTACCAGAAAGAAGCAATTCTGCATCTGTATATGCTGTTTAAAAAAAAAAAAAAATGAGCCAGACCAGTGGTTCCCAAACTTTTTACCTTGAAGCCACGTCTACTTATATACTGTATATATGTCTACACATACAGCATATGCAAAGGTTATGCAAAGCTCGTTCCCAAAAATTATTGTATTATAATCATAATTTTGCATTTCTCACACCATGGATGTGCACTCTCTCTCCTCGCGCACTATGTGTTTGCTCGTGTGCAAATGCAAAATGATGATTATAATACAATGATTTTTGGGAACGTGCATTGCCACGGATTTTGCATAACCACAATAGACATGATACCTGATACATTTCTAGCAGTTGACATTTCTACTGGTCTATTACACATTGACGCAGAGCCATGCAGCTGCTTGATGGTATCGTTATAAAGCATCAACAAGGTATGCCCTTTTAAGAGATTTTTATAGTCTTGCAGTGCCTGGTTATTATGTTACAGAATTTTCATGACAATTGAAGATCCAAGAAAAAGAAACCCACAACCACTCGTCCACTCGACAGCCAGCGCACCTGTGTTAGAAGAAGCAGAATACTGTAAATTTGGTGTGTGTCATCCTCACGCAGTTGTGCAGAGAGGCTGTTATCGGTAGAGTGACATTTCATGATTTTTTAATACATTTTTTTATGTTTGAGATTTTGCTTATCACGTTGATTTAGGTGAGGACGCTGACATGCTGTTTAATGTTATCGCGCTTATTATGGATTGGCACATTTTAATTTCATTTGCTATTTTTCTCAGAATCTTGCACGTGAGCGCTAGATTAATCTGTCATTATTTAAAACGCTGTCCGTAATTTTGAAACATAAAAAACAACTGTGTAAATCAAAGCAGTATTTGTGTAGTATTTGCCATTATCATCTTTGATAAAATACAATGTCATCTATCTATCTATCTCTCTATCTCTCTATCTATCTGTCTGTCTGTCTGTCTTTCTGTCTATCTATCGAATTTGCACTAAAAATAATTATCGTTCCCTAATCATTGGAAAATAATTTAAGAGTAATGTATCCTTAGAAATATCCACAGGACTGCGTGTCACCAAGCATTTATTATCAAAAGACTGTTTCATTACAATAAATTACATCACATTACAGTTCACATTAATGCAAGAAAATAACCTTTTTAGCATACTCTTGAATATTTGTATATTGTGTATCAAACATTCGTCCCTACCAGAAAATGTAAATTCTTACCTGCTCATCTGAAATGCCTGCCTGGCTGCTGTCCTCACCCTGTGCCTCTTTGTGATTTATCCACATAATAAGCAAGACAAAAATAACAACTAATCATTTCTATGGACACCTTTAACATCTTCACTGAACACATGACCTGTATTGCTTACTATATCCTATAAATACTATATACACATACAGTACTATAATGCTAAATTATACTGACGTATGTAGATGTATTATGTAAAGCCAGAGAAAGATGGACGTCTGGTTCCTCTCAAGGTTTTTTATCTTTACTAACTACATTTTATGGAGTTTTTTTTCTACAGTTGGCTTTGGCTTGCTCACTGGGGGATTTTAAATGCTGCTGAATTAAACACTGGCCACTACAGTGTTCCTTTTAGAGAACAGAGGCATGCAGGTATTATTGAGGCTTTTATTGATTATTCATCAATCAAAATAGTGGACATATGCAAGTATCTCTATTGTATCACATAATAAATGTAATAAACATCACATAAAATAAATAATACGGAAATAAATAATGATCTCGCCTGACTGAAAGTTATCATCTTTTTCTCTTAGAATAATAATTAAACACCATATTGCATCATGCTCAGATTCACAAACAAATATATACACAGTACCTTCATAAAATTGCATGTTTGTGTGTGTCTGCAATGTGTGGCTGTTTATCAGTGTCTATTTAGCTTGCAACCTCAAAGTCATGAAGTCATCATGAAATAATTGTGGACCCATTTACTTTCTTAAAACACATTCCTAGTCTTATTTTTGCAAGATTCATCTGTGCATGTTATTTAATAAATTAATGAATTAATAACAGAAAAAAAATGATGTCTTCATTATCTTTTATCAAAACGTAGCCTTGCTCCACCTCTGAAACCCCTTCCATACAAGTTCTTTAGAGATTTAAAAAAAGATCTTGAAGTTACATTATAGGTTCTTTAGATCAGCATATTGGTTTCTGGATTCTTTAAAGCACCACTACATAGATGGCCTTCCAAGAACTATGGTATAAAACGTTCTTTGTGTGCCATTAACGATTCTGCTATATGGAATTGTTTCTAACTGGAAAATTTATGTATAAAAGTGCACCACAAGTGCATTCAAATAATTGTCTTTGTTTGCTTAAAACATGGCTGAGCTGTTTCCTTTCACAAAGATGAACCTGAAAATCTCCCATCACCCAACACAAAGTCAGCGAACTGCTTGTAAACAACTCCAGCATTTTCTGGGAAGAGCGTCTGGGATTTAGAAAGCTAAAAAAATTAAAAGAGAATCAACTGAGAGAATCAAAAACTCATAACCTCAGGGCGACCATCATCTTATAACATATCATTATCCTCATATTTTCAACGCCATAATTAACTTGTTTTATGGCACTCTGGCAAATAAGGGAGAGAGGAAGGGAGAGGTTTTGAAGATGATTAAGGAGAGTTCTCATGGTTGAAGAGTCTCGTCTCCGTCGCGTATTAGTCTCGATTGCTTTCAGACGGATAATTGGAGGCGCTGTTGACGAGGTTTTAACGACAAATAAAACGATTGTGTGTGGATGCCTAAGGGCATGTTTTATAAAGAGGCAAATCAAATTGTCTCATTTTCTTATATTCCATAAATTGATGACATTTTGTATAACTAAACATGCTGAGAACTGAGAATAAATGATTACGGGTCAAATACTTGCTTGGAAGAATGCTACATTTAATCAAAAACAGTTAGCAGTTTTTATTGGGTGTTGTGTGACTTTGATATGCTGGGAGGTTCAAAGAGTAAAAATGCTCCTGCCAAACTCGTTGCTACAATACATTTCAGAGTGTGAGCTGCTCTTGTATATAGGTTTATCCCATATTTTCTGAAAAATTGGTAGCTGTTACTTCAACTTCAGGCACTTTCAGCACTGTGGATTTCTAGAAAGTAAAGTCTCATTAAAATATTTTTCATACTCTCAATATTGTAACAGTGTACATGCACCACAAGTGATTTATGTCATTTTTGTCATTCTTTCTGAAAATCATGAAAATTCCTCTCAAATTTTGTATTGTGTTTAATAGATTTCTGTGGTGGAAATGACAAAAATGGCCAGCTCCTTTTTCTTGCTATGGGTAATTTCATAATTTAATTTTATGTGTCCTATATACACACAATTCTATAATATTTTCACACTTTTTGCTCAAGTTGGCTAAATTACAGCAATAAAATTATTCTGCTCATAAGTAATATTTACCTTGAATTTTCTGTTTACTTTGAACATCACTTGTCTCATATTTAATTTCAAGCATGCTTTTTCATTGACTTGGTTAACAAGCACACTAACTTTAAAAAACAAAACAAAACAAAAAAATCATTTATATATATATATATATATATATATATATACGTGTGTGTGTGTGTGTACTGTATATAATTTTTGGTGTGGTGGAAATTATGCTACATCAGTCATACATTTTGAACAATTGATAGAAACATTTTTCACACAATAAATATTGAAATGATTTATGTTTATTTCACTCTTTGTTTAGATGATCATTTAATATTGAAAGTCTGGGTCTGGGACAAACATGAAAGGCATTTGAAAAGTACCAAAAATTAAGAAATAAGGCCTGGCAAAAAGTTTCCAAGTCAGTTTTGATGTGATCTTCATATTACAAAAAGACAAAATTGTGAGATTCGTTAGTTTTAATAAAAATCAACCCTTGGCACATGAAACTGCCCAGATTTGAAGAAACACCATGTACTATTTAATTATTTTATACATGTGTTGCAATTTTGTACAGTGCTGAGTAGAGGTTTTAAAACATCATTTTCCATTAAAGGCAATGCAGCTTTACAAAAAGCGTGAAGCTGGGTTAAAAATGCTGCGCTAATGTTCTTAGTGGTTTTGCATCTTGGTGGGGCTGTAGTAAAGACAGTTATGGGGTGTGTTTGGTGGGGTCTGTGTGCATTTGCTGGAAACTGTGAATGTTTTTTTTAGTTTTTTTTTTGTTGTTGCAACAATTCTCTTTCATTCAGGTGTTGGGTGTGGTCTGCCAGTGATAGAAATGGAAAACAAGCTTATCAGTGTTTAGAAGCAGGTGTATAGCTGTGGTAACAGTGCATGATTACTTATTTTGACACTCTCAAACACAGGGGCAAGGGGATGGCTAAAACACTTCGGTGAAATTCATATTCAGCTTTATCACAATTTCAAAATGGCATTTTGCCACACTGTGGAGACATGTACTCTGTCTGATAAAATGCCTGTGGTCTGAGGCTCTGCACTGTCAGTCTGCTTCAAATTTTATTTAGCATGTTCTTATTAGTCAAAATGACTGGAACAGTCCAATCTGTAAATCGATTATTACATTTTATACCACAGCACGGTCGAGTGCTTGGTTCTAATTGGTTGACAGACATTCCAAAATGTTGATCAATTTTCTATGACTGCAAGGCCATAGTTCCAGGTTTGTTGACCGCGTTACAGTTCTATATCACTACGCCACATTCTTTCCAAATTGTTGCAAAGCTTCAAATGAAGGAAAGTTTAAAGAGCCAAAAAGCCTACCATAGCAAAATAATGAGAGAAATACAAAGGTACTGCACAAGCAAATTCAAGACAATTGACCAAGAATTAAAATTTTCCCCCTAAAATTACTTTTAATACTGTCAGTTGTTACTGTCACTTGACATAAAGAACAATATGTTACACAAGTGCAAACCAAGTTGACTCCACAAACTGACTTCACGACTGGCTATTTTTGAATGTCGATCTACTACAAGCTAGTTTCTCTTGCAGAAGGCTGACTATATGTTTATTATATAGTCATAAGGCTTAGCATAAGTCCAAGTCAGACTGTGTGTTACTGTAAGTATTTGCATTAAAATGGCATTAAATTGCATTATAAGTTAAAATGTCACTGATTAGATAGCAACATTAAACCAAGTTAAATTTATTTTAAATATAGCACAAACACATTTTCTAGCAAAACATTTTGCTTGAAATGAGTTTGTTTGGTTTGAAATGATAAAACAACAGATATACGGTTCTAAAAGAGGGCCAAAAGTGTTTGGACTCTTTCTGGTAAAAAAAAAAAAAAAAAAAAAAAACTCGATTCCAATTGGATAAATATGCAAATATGGCAAAAGCAAAAAGCTCTAGCATCATACATCACTTGGTTTGTTTTCTAATGCAATGAAATACAAAGAATTTATCATAGAAGTTTGGAGGCCACTGTACATTTTAGACCCATAGTAGCACTTAATACAGTAAAACACATTATGTTGCACCGTCTATATATTTAATTCATTTACATGCATTCATTTAGCATGTACACTTATCCGAAATGACTTACAAACAGAGAGAAAATAAAAATACAAGCACTTGACCATACAGAGCCAACAATATTAGCAGTATGACAATTAATGTAGAAAAACTTGCTCATATAAAGTTTCAAAAGTATTAAAATGTACTATAGAATTCCTATCAGTCATAATAGTCCATTACTTACTGGAAAACATGAGCTATAGAGATGCTATTTTGATTTATTTCAGCAGCATTCAAACAGAACCGATTTTATAAGCATTTCCACTGAGCTTTCCAGTGCTGTGGATATTCTGGAGTGTACATCCTGTCTGTCTGTCTGCTAAACGTCACCTCATGACGTCTGTTCCACTGTAGAGAGAGTCTCTCAAAAATAGCTCGTCTAGACATTATAAATGACATTGACATCTAACCCCTCATATCATGACAGTTGGTTATGTAAGGACCACCGTACACCACTTGTTCCTCCAATAGTGTGTGTGTGTTGTGGTAATGTGTTTAGCATACACTCAGGAAACAGCTTCCCTCGCCGCTGTCACACACAATCAGACAACTGAGCACTGAAAATACACACTAACTTTGGGAAAGTCGGTACATTCCGCTGCACGGATCGCATGCATGAAAAACATGTTTGATGCATACTCAATGAGGTTTTTAAAAGTCAGAGACACATTGGCTCTTTTGAGCCTAGTGAGCTGTTTTGCTAATCCTAATAAGTGACTGATTTGGAACACTGTACATAGGTACAAATTTTGTGTGTCATGCAAACAGAGCTCCTCACATGAAGAAAACAGGCAACTTGACTCACAATTCATTTCAAAATAGTTTTTGATGTTAGCATGTTGCGTGAGCATAAAAGTACATAGCACAAACATATTTGAGGTAAAATGGCCTATTTTTAATTAGACTGAACTATTTTATTACTTTTCTGTACTGAATGAATTCTAAGAAATTATGTTGGCTTGACAAAGCCATTCTACAGACTTGCTTTAGGGTTTTTTCAAAATCCCCAAACCAAGACCAACATTTCTGATTGCAACTCCTCCTAGAGCTTTTAAGCAACATCAGCTAAACTTGGCACATACATTAAGAATTTTTTGACTCAGGTTGGAATGTCTTTTCTAACTCATCAGACTGTTCCCATAGCAGATAATCAAAAATCCACAAAATCCCATAGACATACATTGAATGAATGTTTAAATGATTGATCCATCCATCCATCCATCCATCCATCCATCCATCCATCCATCCATCCAACATAAAGAGCTTTTTTAAAGTTCCATATAGCAGGAACAACATAGCCAACTCAAGAACCCTATACAGCCAAAATACTAATGCTGCAAAGAACCAATATTTTTAAGTGCATAGAAAATGCATTGAAGTCAAAACAGAATTTGTCTGAATCAGAAATCTGACAATGCAAACAACTCAAAACATCCTCAGACATGATCCCTCACAAAACACAGAATAGCAGCCCCTTAAAGCTCCTCTTGTGCACTAGAATAAAGCTTTCAAAACTTCCCTTACAACCTAAATAATGATCCCAGAGAAAACACAGAGCGATTACAGGAGAAAAGCTCCCTCACTCATCACAGCGATGCCCTGACGCTAGCTGATCAGCAGTTTCAGGACTAGTGACAACAAATCCCTGTAAAACACTCCCCCTTACTCGGAACATTTCCCTAATCAACTCCAGAGCCACAACAGAGCCGGTGCTTTATAAATAGGAATTGTTCTGAGCTAAATTAGACACATAAGCCGGACCCTCCTCTGAGACTCTCATGCAGTTTTCATTACCATCTTCCCAGTCCAATATCCAGACCCTCAATATCTTGTTACAGATTTCAGTTCTTGCCATGGATGCTGATATTTCAGGGGCCGAGGGTAATGGGCAGGAGTAGAAAGCCTTTGAATGCGCTCCAACGCAGTGAAGTATCAATTTAAAGGAGCACGAACCAGGTGTTTATGAAATTAATAAACTCTGTGCAGACAACTCAAAGTTTTGCAGGACCTACATGCTGCATTGGCACATTTGCAGGCTAAGAGCTTGATGTTCTTAAGTTGTGTCACGAACGCTTTCAGAGTACAATATGAAAGATGTTTTCTTTAGCTCCAACTGATGGAACAGTGAGAGTTTTGCTTTGCTTTGGAATTCTGTTCATGGAGTTATGTAAGGTCACACAGGTAGTGGGATTCAGAAGAAAGATTTGGGTAGGATTCTATTGTGGTTCCACTTTGTGTGCATGTCTTTGTGTGTGCATGCAGTATGGGCTGTGCTGACTAGTTGGTTTAATTCTGCAACTAGTCACTGCTTTGGGCCTTTTTCGTCTAGTTGTGGACTAAAGATTGTTCATGACTGTCACTCCTTTAGGCTTGTATTGACAGTGAACTACATTAGGGGTTGCCCTGACTAGTTAATTAGTTCTACAAGTATTTGATGCTTTAGGCTTGTGTTGACTCATCATGGACTATGAGTTGTACCAACTGGTCAATTAGTTCTATCAATAATTGACATTTTGGGCATGTGTTGACTTGTTGTGGACTATGATTTTTACTGTTTATCGATTAGTTCTACAACTAGTTTATGTTTTGGGCATGTGTTGACAAGTCCTGAACTAGGGGTTGTGCAGACTAGTCGATTAATACTATAACTAGTCATGG
This sequence comes from Myxocyprinus asiaticus, assembly GCF_019703515.2. Classification (NCBI taxonomy): domain Eukaryota; kingdom Metazoa; phylum Chordata; class Actinopteri; order Cypriniformes; family Catostomidae; genus Myxocyprinus; species Myxocyprinus asiaticus. The sequence continues at coordinate 42,005,068 of NC_059366.1, forward strand.
ACTAAGGGATGTGCAGACTAGTCAATTAGTTTTACAACTAGTTGGGCCTGTGTTGACTAGTCGTGGACTATGGGTTGTATACTGACTAGTCGGTTAGTTCAATAACTAGTTGAGACTTTAGGCATGTGTTGACAAGTCGTGGACTATGAGTTGTGCTGTCGAGTCAATGGGTTCTATAACTAGTTTAGATTTTTTTTGGCATGTGTCATTGTGAACTAGGGGTTCTGCAGACTAGTCGATTAGTTCTACAACTAATCGTGGACTAAGGGTTATGCACATGGAGGGGGTCTCATTTAAAATCATGCAATAAATTAAATATGTCTTTTAATCTTAATGGTGTTATAATGCATATATTTAATTTGACATCAAAATGTTTAATTCTGTTAAGTGCCATTTTCTAAAAATGTATTGGAATCAGAGCTGATCTCACTCTCTCGCTCGTTCACTCACTCACATGTGCGAGTAATGGGAAACATGAAGTAATTTGCACTCTTTTTATGGTGGAATTTATTCATCATCAAAATTCATAAATGCAACATGGGCATGAAACATGAATACCAGCGAAGTGGTAGGTCTTCCGCGATCTGCAGCATCTTCAGTTTAGTTTTCAGAAACTTTCCAGTCTGACAAGAGTCAGTCAGACACTTGTGTATGCAAAATGTCTCGAATGTAAATGTGTCTATTGTGTGAAAGTTTGCAAAGAGTACAGAGGTGCAAGCGCAAAACAGTCGATAAACGATTCGTTTTATTAGGTGCTACCATAAATTGGGAGGACAAGGTGATAGAGGTCTTTCCTGTCAGGGGTCTTTCCCTAGGGGGTTCACAGAAGAGGGGATCATTCAGGATTTTGAATGTTAAAATAGGGGTCTCCTGGAAAAAAGGTTGGGAAATACTGGACTAGGGAATGTGCAGACTAGTCAATTAGTTTTACAAGTAGTTGTTGCTTTGGGCCTTTGTTGACTCGTCGTGGACAATGGGTTGTACCACGTACTGATTAATACTAAAACTAACTGATGTTTTTGGCATTTGTCGTCAAGTGGTGAACTAGGGGTTGTGCAGACTAGTTGATTAGTTCTATAACTAGTCGATGCTTTGGGCCTGTGTTGACTAGTTGTGAACTATGAGTTGCACCGTCTAATCTATTAGTTCTATAACTAGTTGATGTTTTATGCCTGTGTCGATAACTCGTGAACTAGGGATTGTACTGACTTATTAACTAGTTCTACAACTTGTTGATGCTTTGGGCCTTTGTCAACTAATCATGAACTAGGGGTTTGTACAGAATAGTCTATTAATTTTACAACTTGTCAAAGCTTTGGGTTTGTGTTCACTAGTCGTGATCTGCTGTAGGGTTTGTACAGACTAGTTAATTAGTTCTGGAACTAGTTGACGCTTTTAAGCCTGCGCAAACTAGATGTGAATCAAGATTTGTATCAGCTTGATTAGTTATACAGCTAGTCAATGCTTTGGGCCTGTGTTGACTAGTTGTGGATTAAGGAATGTACTAGCTAGTCGATTAGTTCAAAAGTGACTTGATGATTTGGGCCTGTGTCAACTAGTCATGGACCTCATGGCTTTATATGCTGAGAGCAGGAGAAAAATCCGTCATCCACAACCTGCTGTATTTGTGCTTTATTTGTTTTGTATAGTAACCTGTACAATCAGATATAGTGACCAGAATTATGAGAATGTGAAAATGTATTGAAACATGAGAGCTTTGTGTTCGCAGTGCACAATCAAATGAACCACACACTGGACATCTAAGATGGGCTAAAACTGTTCACTTATGACATTGCAAGCAGCATCAATGGATGTTTGCAAGCTTTTGATTCTCACCTGCATCATCTCAGCTGTGCTGGACATACTCTCCAGACAGACGTTAGACCGCTGAAGCTGTATGGAGAGTAGCAAGTCATTTCCATAAAGTAAACATTGACTCGCCTACAACTTTTTTAGACTACTAGTTGACTAGTAAAAATGAGTAGTCGTACATGCCCTAGCATGCACGCAGATTTATGTTTGTGTACACATGTTTGAGATTATGTTGAAATACTGCTGTCCATTTAATGTGTAAATGTGCATGTAGACACCTGCTTTTATATGTGTGGGAATGTGGTTGTGTGTATGCGTGTGTCCATTTATGCAAGTATACTGGCTTTTAAATACTATATATATATATATTTAGTATGTGTGTTTGTGTGTGTGTGTGTGTGCTTTATTATGCTGTTTCAGTGCAACAGGTGTGACCTCATTGTGGTTGCTGTTGAGCAGCAGAAGCAAACAAAGTCTGCATCAGATTAACACGCAAACACTCACACACACACACACACACACACACACACACACACACACATGTGAGGACTCTCCAAAGACATAATGATTTTTATACTGTACGATTCTATCCTGAACCCTACCCCTAAACCTAACCCTCACGAAAAATGTTCTGTATTTTTAAATGTTCAAAAAACATAGTTTAGTATGTTTTTTAAGCGATTTGAGTTATGGGGACACTAGAAATGTCCTCATAAACCACATTTATAGCATAATACCCTTGTAATTACCAGTTTATAACCTAAAAAAATTTCCTCATAAACCATCCAAACCCACCCACACACACAAACACACACACATGTTGGTGCAGCTATCATTATGAGGACTCTCCATAGACATAAAAAAAAGTCCTCGTAAACGACTTAAACCTGCTCACACACACACACACACCTTTTTTCTATAATCTTCTTTCCCACACTCATTCTCACTCTCTCTCTCTCTCGTATGTATAGAGTTTTGCGAGACTTGTTCTGCATCGTACATTGATTGTACATTGCATTGGTTGAATAGGTGTATTGGCTGTCTTCATCCAATGAAGACTGAGTTTCATTAGATGTGCTTCGGGCATCATACATATTGTACCATAAAAAGTAAAGAATCAAAATGTTCTGAATTTAATATTCAAGAATAAATGTTAGAAAATCATTTTTCAAATCAAAATTGCACTTGATTTTGACACAAAAATGTTTATCTGCTCTTCTGGATCTGTAAAACTGGCCTATACAACAGAATTGAAAATTAGAGTATAATATAAACATATATAAACACAGACAGGAGAACTTAATGGCTTTTGGATTTTCAACTTATTCACTTTGGTTTAATTTCCACAGCTGAACGAACTGAAAAAGGACATTGCATATTCACTAATGATTTCCAGTGGTGATTATTGTAGCTAGTTTTTCTTTCTGCCACAGTATCTGCACTGCAAAACTCAAAAGCAGATATTTGAATGAAAGAAAGAAAGAAAGAAAGAAAGACTCTTATTTTGGAGACTCAACCCAGTTATAACAGCAAAGACCCTTTTTAATCCTTCAGCTGTTTTCCAACTCTGAAACGGCATGCTGAGAGTTTACTGGTACATTGCAAACATAAACCCTGCTAGCGTTTAGCTACTGTTTACTAAATACAGCGGATGACATCAGCATTGACTCCAATATTGAGCTACTTTATTTAACTCACAAATCCGTTGCAGGCTCTGTCAGTAATGTTAACCAGCTCAGAGTTCTGCTGATGCATATAAACACTAACTGAGGCGTACCATCTGAGACATTAGATCAATTCAGTGGCAATCATTAAACTTAAATACTTTCCTGAGAGTGGTTTGAGACAGATGTATGTGGGGATGCAAAGTGATCTCCATGAAATGGACTGTAAACAGGAAAAATAACCAGGAAGGCATAAATATTTGTCTCTGAAAGGCTATAGATTAATCACTGCAATCATCATGCACTTTCATTGTATGAAAAAAAAAAAAAAAAAAAAAAAAAGATACAAGGGAAGTGAATGGTAACTGAGGCTAACATTCTACCTAACATCTCCTTTTGTGTTCCATGGAAGAATGAAATTCATACAGGTTTGGCACAAAATGAGGTTGAGTAAATTATGACAGAATTTACAGTAACACTTTACAATTAGGTTCCATTTGTTAACATTAGTTAATGCATGACATATCATGAACAAACTATTAACAATATATATATATATATTCATTAACTAACTTTAACTAAGGTGAATAAAATATACAACTATTAATGTTAATTAATACACCTTTTGATTTTAAAATGTATTAGTATATGTTTCAATTAACATGAACTAATATTAATAAATGCTGAAAAGGTATTGTTCATTGTTAGTTCATGTTAACTAATGTTGTTAACTAATGTTAACAAATGGAACCTTATTCGTAAAGTGTCACTGAATTTACATGTGAGTAAACAATCCCTTTAACAGGACTGAAAGCATAAAAAAATAAATAAAAAAAATAACTATATAAAGGATTAGTTATGACTCAACGTTCTGATTGGATGAGCGAGGTTCAAAGCTGTTGTAAAATACCTATAAATGCATTGAAGTTGCTATGTTGCTACCATAAATAACCTACAGTTAGGCTTACAAACTATATTACCTGGTGGATGAACTGTTTATTCTGATTATTATTATTAACAATACCAGTAACTTTTTATTGAAAAATGGTGTATTCTATCATATTGCTGCTGCTGCCATTTTATAAAAGCAATTAGTCATTGAAGACATCACAGTGATTTTACCATTAAGAAGTAGTGTTTTTAAGCCCAATGTGAAGCAGAGTGGTGTATTGCTTTATTTATGACATAATGGCAGTATAGCTCCCATTGCTGCCATTACAGATGCTAAAATTAGTTACTCACTTTTGGGTTAACTATCCCTTTCAGGTTAATTAAATTGTTCAATTTTCATTTTTCTTATTATGAGTTATTTTCAAGTGAAACAGGATTTTCAATAAATTAAAATGTAGAATTGGACTTAATTTTATACACTGGGAATTGATTGGATCTTGAAAAGTGGGTATACTGTAATATTCCTGAATGGAGCTAGGTGGATTACAAAAGTAAAATGTATTCATGATGTCAGCCGAAAAGGAAAGTCGACTGAGAGGCGGAGCAAGTCATTACATTTTCATAAAAGATTACAAAGACAAATATTTTCCGATTTGAAAAAACAAAAACAAAACACGTACTGATACATCAAGCATAATTAGACTAGGAACGTGAATTAAAAAATGAAATAGGGTCAATTTCGATTTCACATTGAATCTTCTCTTAATGACCCTTACATGAAGATAACCGTTTAAACCCACCATTGCGTTGTTCTTAAGACGTGTTCCAAACAACACAGAACTCAATCTCAACAAATGGCCCCTTCTGAGGAGCTCAGGAGATGCAGATGCCAGTAAATCACTAATGTTGGCTTGGGCTCGTACCCACACATACAGTATACACAGCGACCACAGAGAGGCCGTGAGTGCCCTGGCTCCAGAAGTTGACTGGTTTGTGAGTTCCAGTAAAGGTTGGTCTAGCTGGTTCCTCCCTTGCGTCTTGCGCTGAGAGTGCGTTTATGGTGCTAATGCTTGTGGTGAGCAGCCATTATGATCCAAACCCATCAGAACTACTCCAAACATTATAAAAGAAACAAACATCATACTGCAGATAAATGTGCAGGTATACAATGCTCCTCAAGTAGAGGCCATAATTCCTGGATGCAGTTTAAATCTGATTGGGTTAAAAATATGTATTTCTGCTTTGAATACACTGATTTGAATGTTTTAATACTGTAAACAAACACGTCATGGTTTCTTAGAAGGATCTAAAGTGAAACACAGACTCCAATCCATACAAAATATTTATACAACACTCTTATTTGTTCCAACACATCAACAAAGTACTCAAAGCAGTCGTTTTGCACAAAAGCAGAGCGATACAAGACAAAACAAGTGTTACAATGTCCAAAATTGATCTTTACTGTAAACTGACAGGCTACAAACTGCATAAGTTACACTCTCAAATGTGTTATGATACTAGTTCTCAGGGGAGTTTGTAATACATATAGCCTTCAACATGCACAATCCAACACACATGCACTGTCACGCATTCATAACTGCTAAACTGCCAGAGTCACACTACACATGACCGTTATAACTACTAAAACGGTGAGTGTCAGTTTGCTGGACACCACCATCTTGCAAAAGAGGAAAGGAACAATACAATGGATGACTTACCTCGCAGTAAACTGGATGAGTAACTGGAGAATGTGTCAAAGATGCTGTTTGAAGCCATATGTCCCTTTCAGGAGGCAAAGAACTGGCCTCTCCACTGCCTTAGCGACTACAGCCTGAGAGAACAACAGAGAGAGAGAGAGAGATCTTTGGAACAACATAGACTGCCTGCAACCAAGAATTTGGGGTTTGAGAGTGCCACAGGAATCTTTCGCCACAAGCCGACTAACAGAACAGCATATGTGCCGTGTGGTGAGCGATACAGTGAGAGAGAGACAGAGAGAGAGACCAAGTGAAGAATATCAACCAACCTTGAGATGGACTCACCTTTGATGACGACAACTCTCTCTCTCTCTCTCTCTCTCTCAGTCTCTCTTTCTCAAGGTGGTTGTTATAGTTTCTATGTGGTTTTATGCCAGATAGATAGATAGTTGAAAGTTCAGGTGTCTGTCACAGCAGTGATCTCCGTGGTAACGGCCTGTCAGTCACATGTCTGAGGTATCCGAGGTCACAGCTCCTGTGGTAACGCTTCTACACAGCCATCCCACGATCTGATTGGTGGAACTTAGGTCACGCGACTCTCTCTTTTACTCGCATGCAACAAAGTTCTCTTTTCCTTCACAGTGTATTTCTCGCCTTTCTGATTGGCTGACAGGTGTTTTTGACTGGTTTCTAAGAGGTTGTCGAACGTTCCAGGATAGTGACCACAAAAATACACAACTTGCAAACCCTCATGTGAAGGAAAATCATGAAACATTCTGGATTGATGAGGATTATAAAAGGGCAAAGAGAGTGTAGGGTTGTGTTTAAATATGTGTGAGGGTGTGTGTAAGTGTTCTTTGGTGGTTTTGGGGCCTGCTAAACCACCCCATCCACCCCCACTCACAACTTGATAGTATCTAAATGTTAGCTGTATTATAAACAGCCATGCCAGCCATTTCACTCTTCCTTACCATCATTTTTACTCAGTGCTCTCTGCTTTCAGGGCTTGACATGGTTGTGGTGGCCTAATTTTTTATATTTCTGAACTATCTGCTTTATTTGACACACTTTGCATGTAAGGCCTGATTTTAATGGCCCCTTTAAAAGCAAATGTGTTTATCTGTTTATCTGCAGCACCATTTACCAGAAGTTAAGTAACTGTGTAAAAAGGTATACATGTGTGTATGTGTGTGGGCTTATTTTGGGGCCAAAAGTTTCCCCAGAAACTTGCTAAATTGGACAAAACCCCCCCTTTGGGGAAGTCCTCTAAAGGAAATTTTTTTTTTCTTCTCAAAATGGGAATGGATGGATGGATGGATACAATGATGGATGGATGAAATGATTGAAGATGGATGTATGGATGGATTGAAGATGGATGGAATGATTGAAGATGGATGGATGGATGGATGGATCGATTGATACAGTGAAGGATGGATGGATGGATGGAATGACTGAAATGGATGGATAGATGGAAGAATGGATGGATGGAATTACTGAAGATGGATGGATCGAGTGATTGAGGATAGATGGATGGATGGAATGACTGGAGATGGATGGATGGATGGATAGAATGATTGAAGATGGATGGATGGAATGACTGAAGATGGATGGATGGATGATGAATGGAATGACTGAAGATGGATGGATGAATGCAACAATGGATGGATGAATGGATGGATGGGTGGATGGATGGATGGATGAATGGATGGATGGATGGATGGAATGACTGAAGATGGATGGATGGATGATGAATGGAATGACTGAAGATGGATGGATGAATGCAACAATGGATGGATGAATGGATGGATGGGTGGATGGATAGATGGAATGACTGAATATGGATGGATGGAATGATTAAAGATGGATGGATGGAATGATTAAAGATGGATGGATGGATGGATGGAATGACTGAAGATGGATGGATGGATGGATGGATGGGTGGATGGAAGAATGGTTGGATGGAATGACTGAAGATGGATGGAATGAACATGGATGTATGGATGTAGTGGTGGATGGATGGATGGAATAGATACGATAGATAGATAGATAGATAGATAGACAGACAGACAGATAGATGGACAGACAGATCGGTATTTTGGATGGTTGCACAGGTGTTGTTAGGCAGTTTCCACATTGTTCACGCTGCTTGCAGGCTCCTAGCAAGTGTTGAAACCGGTCCCTTTAATGTCAGCATACACTGTGTCCTGTGTATGTTGTGTGAGTGACAGATGGGCTCATTGCTTACATTTGCATGCTGGTTTATTGCTGAACAGGTTGTGTAGTGTGTGTATGATTGAGCTGATGTTGTAACATGTCACTTTGCACCCACAGTGCCTTGAAAATTAGCCCTTTTGTGCTGGTCAGACAGCAACACTTGGGGGGGGGGGGGGGTGCGTGTGTGCGTGTGTGTGTGTGTGTGTGTAAGGAAAATGACACTACCAGGGAGTGTGGCCTATGGTGAGGCCACAGAATATCTTCAGGGGTTTAATCAGCCTTGTCCCAACCTCACACACACATGCAAAACAATCTCAGTTTAACCTGTAAGAATCACCCAGCTTGATCACCCAGCAAAGCATACTGTATGTGTGTACCCAAGTAGAACACGTTCCTCAATGAATAACCTTTGTTAGTCCTGAAACAACATTCCTATCTAACATCATATCAGCCCAAACCCTAACCATTACCTAGCCTTAAAACCAGAGGGAAATGATGGATTGATACATAAAGTCAACATGGCATTTCCAACCAAAAGTTAAGCTTCATTGACAGCATTGGTGGCATAATGCTGATTACCTCATAAATTAATTTAGTCTTGTCCCTGCAAAGATCACATTTCAACTGTAGGCCTTGTGACTTTAACTCAACCTTCCAAAAAGTGGCCACATTCATTCCATTGTAAGAGCCTCACTGTAACCACAATTTTTGATTTTTTTAAAGAAAAGTAAAAAAAGTAAAAATACTTTCTACATTATGCCACATAATGCTGTCAACTGAGCTAAACTTGTATTGAACCTAGAATATTTCTTTAATATGCCAAGACAACTATATGGGGCCATTAACACCAAATGTGTCCATGCACAAAAAAATAACTAAGATGCACATTTTTGATGTTCTTTTTAACTTGATATGGCATCTAAAAAATGTAGCGTTCATGCACGAGACACTGACAAATGCAGCTCAACGGTCAAAGACGATGTTTTGATGCAAAAATGTGTTCAGTGTAAACGGCCCCTAAGTAAACCATTTGTACGTTGGGTTCTCTAAAAGTGTAGCCAGTGTGAAGCTTCAAAAACACTGCTGTTTCAACCATTGGCATAATTGGCATATCTTTTTATCTGCAAATGGCTAATGGAGGAGTGGTCTGGAAACCCAATTTAAAAACGATAATTATTTTCGTGACACTGAAGGCACAGAAATGACACACATCACATTTAAGATAATTAAACAGTGGGCCATTTTAATTTTTTGGGTTCATGTTCACTTCCAACATCCACTTCTAAAACAATAGAGGAAGACCTTCCATAAAGACATTCTTAAGCTTTGCTTGTGCAACTGTATAAATTTAGCAAACAGACCACTAGTGTGTGTGTATTCCCGAAGAGTGAGTATCTGATCGGATGTCGAGGATGGGGCTGTCCAGCTTCTTTCCACAGACACAAACACCATCTGCTCTGTGTTTTGGTAAAAGGGTTTCGTAGCAGCATCATTCACAAACCACATGCAAAAATGGTGAAAGCAGCACTGCTGTGATTGGACGGAGATGTTTTTTTGATTCTTTTTCTCTTGTTTATCAATCCCCTGTATTTAGGCTTAATATAACTGCAGTGTTTTGCTGAGGGACCTGCGGTGGGCCGAACACTGCCAATGTCCCTCCACCCCGCGGGTGGGGCAGAGCGGGGTGGTGGCTAGAGCATGTGGTCGTGAGTGCAGATGTGCAGGGGCTTATTTTGTGGTGTATAAATTGCAGGCTGCTCCATGTGCAACTCATAAAGGGGGAACACAGCAAAGGACAGAAGGGAAAATACAGTGATGAGGTGGCCATCTTCACATCAAATGCTTTGTCAGACCAAAAAGCGAACGCCCAGAGATTCTAAATCTGTCCGTCCTGCTGAAGGGGGATTGAGGCTCTTGGATGAGAAACAAATGTGAGAAACGAACTAAGTCAGAGAAGTCAGGCATCTTTGATTTGATGAATAACAGAATCTTACACCACTCTGCACAGTTTATCCTGTGATGTTTCATCTACTAAAATTAAAGACAACTTGAAATCAAAATTGATCCTATTAAAGATAAAGTGGGATATTTTTTTCTGTTAAAATATTTTCTCCTATCCCTTAATATTTAGATACAACTATAAGAAAGCCAATCCTCAGTTGAATTCCTGAATTATTTGAGCATATCAGCCATATTAACAAATGGTGTGAGTTTAGTTTGCTGTTTGCCTGACCAATGGTAGAAGGTGGAGTGTTCAGAATTTTTTTTTATTTAATTTTTTGGCACTTCCGTTCAGGTTTAAAAATCCTAAAACATCCTCGATTTCATTGTGTTGCAACAGCCTGCACAATTTTAACCTGCTTAACTGGAAATGCAAGATCAACAATTCTTTATTTGCTGATGTGATAACTTTGTTAGGCTGTGTTGACAACTAGGTGTCGTTATTCAACGGTAGGCAAAATAGATGTTCGTAAGGCCGTTTCAACAGAAAATGCACCAAAATCCAAAACCAAGCACTCACAAGCAATGTTTAATATATTCTTGCGCACTCTCAGTACGTCCCACACTCGCTTTCTCTTTTTCAATCAACTCTTTCTCTATGAAAACTTTGATATAATGCATATACTGTGTGTGTGTGTGTGTGTGTGTGTGTGTGTGTGTATATATATATCAGAATCAGAATCAGAATCAGAATGAGCTTTATTGCCAAGTATGCTTACACATAAAAGGAATTTGTCTTGGTGACAGGAGCTTCCAGTACACAACTATACAAAAACAATACAAAACCAGCAGCAAGACATAGATAATAATAAAAAATAAAAAATAAAACTAATTATACACATATGTACAGACACACACATACATACACACACACATACACATGAGTAGTGCAAATCTAATACAATCTGTTATGTACAGTGCAAATACAAATCTGTTATGTACAGTGCAAATGTTTTTTGTTTTGTTTTTGTTTTTTTTCAGAGGAATGAAATGGCAGAAGAGGTTGGATGTGTTGGATAAATATAGGAAAGACTAAACTGTGTATTGCACATAGTTATTGCTCAATGGGGAAATTTAACTGTTCATGAGATGGATAGCCTGAGGAAAAAACTGTTCCTGTACCTGACGGTTCTGGTGCTCAGAGCTCTGAAGCATCGGCTAGAAGGCAACAGTTCAACCAATAATCCTCTCAACAGTCTGAACTGTCCTTTGTAGTCTTCTTATATCTAATTTCGTAGCTGAACCAAACCAGACAGTTATTGAAGTGCAGAGGACAGACTCAATGACCACTGATTAGAACTGTATCAGCAGCGCCTGTGGCAGGTTGAATTTCCTCAGCTGGCGAAGGAAGTACAACCTCTGCTGGCCTTTTTCACAATGGAGTCAATGTGTATCCCACTTCAGGTCCTGTGAGATGGTAGTGCCCAGGAACCTGAATGACTCCACTGCTGCCACAGTACTGTTTAGAATGGTGAGGGGGGTCAGTGTTGGGGTGTTTCTCCTAAAGTCCACAATGATCTCCACCATTTTGAGCGTGTTCAGCTCAAGGTTGTTTTGACTGCACCAGACAGCCAGCTGTTCAACCTCCCTTCTGTATGCAGACTCATCGTCATCTTGGATGAGGCCGATGACAGTGGTGTCATCTGCAAACTTCAGGAGCTTGACAGAGGGGTCCTTGGCGATGCAGTCATTGGTGTAGAGGGAGAAGAGTAGTGGGGAGAGCATACATCCCTGGGGGGCACCAGTGCTGATTGTACAGGTGCTAGAAGTGAGTTTCCCCTGTCTCACAAGCTGCTGCCTGTCCGTCAGAAAGCTGGTAATCCACTGACAGATAGACATGGGAACAGAGAGTTGGTGTAAATTATTCTGGAGTATAGCTGGGATGATGGTGTTGAAAGCTGAACTGAAGTCCACAAAAAGGATCCTTGCATATGTCCCTGGTCTGTCCAGATGTTGTGGGATATGATGCAATTCTATGTTGACTGCATCATCCACAGACCTGTTTGCTCGATAAGCAAATTGAAGGGGATCTAGAAAGGGTCCAGTGATGTTCTTCAGGTGGGCCAACACCAGTCTCTCAAATTATTTCATGACCACAGACATCAGGGCGACAGGTCTGTAGTCATTAAGTCTTGTGATTTTTTGTTTCTTTGGGACAGGAATAATGATTGAGCATTTGAAGCAGCATGGGACTTCACACTGCTCCAGTGATCTATTGAAGATCTGTGTGAATATGGGGGCCAGCTGTTTAGCACAGGATCGAAGACATGCTGGTGAGACGCCATCTGGACCTGAAGTCTTCCTCGTCTTTTGTTTCCGAAAGATGCAGCTCACATCATCATCACAGATCTTAAGTGCAGGTTGAGTAGCAGGAGGGGGGAGGAGGGGGGTTGCAGGATTTGTTGGTGTTTGTGTGAAGTGAAGGTCAGAGTGGGTGTGGGGTGTGAGATTGGGTCTTTCAAATCTGCAGTAGAACACATTCAGGTTGTCAGCCCTACAGGGTTGGGGGTAGGAGTCCTGTAATTTGTGAGCTGTTTCATGCCACTCCACACTGATGCAGAGTCGTTAGCTGAAAACTTGTTTTTCAGCTTCTCAGAGTATCTTCTTTTAGCAACTCTGATTTCCCTGTTCAGTGTGTTCCTGGCCTGATTGTACAGGACTTTATCCCCACCCCTGTAAGCATCCTCTTTGGCCTGACGAAGCTGCCTGAGCTCTGCTGTAAACCACGGTTTGTCATTGTTGAACTTTAAATAAGTCCTAGTAGGAATGCACATATCCTCACAGAAACTGATATATGATGTAACAGTATCTGTGAGCTCGTCCAGGTCTGTGGCTGCAGCCTCAAAAACACTCCAATCCGTGCAATCAAAGCAGGCTTGTAGTTCCCGCTCTGCTTCATTAGTCCATCTCTTTACAGTCCTTACTACTGGCTTGGTTGATTTTAATTTCTGCCTGTAGGTTGGAAGAAGGTGAACCAGACAGTGATCAGAGAGTCCCAAAGCTGCTCTAAGGACAGAACGATATGCATCCTTTATTGTTGTGTAACAATGATCCAGTATATTCCTGTCTCTGTTGGGGCATGTGATGTGCTGTTTGTATTGGGCAGTTCACGTGTGAGATTTGCTTTGTTAAAATCCCCAAGAATAATAATAACTGAGTCCGGGTATTGTTGTTCTGTGTCTGTGATTTGATCAGTCAGCTGTTGCAGCGCTGTGTTTGGTGCGATATACACACTCACCAGAATAAACGAGGAAAACTCCCGCGGCGAGTAGAAAGGCTTACAGTTAATAAAGAGCGCTTCCAAATTAGGACAGCACCTCTTTAACGTTACATCTGTACACCAACTTTCATTGATATAAAAGCATGTTCCACCACCTCTCGTTTTCCCCGTTAACTCCGCGATGCGATCCACTCTGAACAGCTGGAAGCCCGGCAGATGTAACGCGCTGTCCGGAATGGCTTCACTCAGCCAGGTTTCTGTGAAGCACAAGGCTGCAGAGGTTGAAAAGTCCGAACACTCGGCAGCGCTGTTCGAAATCCGTGTTGACGGAGTTTGACCAGCGCACTGGCTTGTCTCCCTCGCCTGCGTTGTCTAGCAAAATGTCTTAATATTCGAAAACCGGGAAAAGATTGTCTGATACATGCTGTCGAGTGTTCAGCAGTTTGTCTCTGTTAAAACTGACTGGAAAAAGATTACTAAACACAGGACAAACAAACAAAATCAACAAAAGAACTGAAGAGCTCCACACCGAGGCAGCCACCCACGGTGCCATCATGATTAGAAACATGTATATATAATAGTATATATATACAGTATATACAGTATTTGATATGATATTATATAGAAATCGAGACAAAGGTACATTTTATGTGTACATAATTTTTTTTTATGAAACAATGGACCCCTCATCCCTTGAATCACTGCGAATGAGATAAATGCATCAAAAAGTATCGTAAAATATAAATCTATTGACTATAAATAATTGAATATAAATCTTTAATTATTCAATGAAATCCTGTATATTTGAGGTTTACTGTAAAATATTTACAATTAGTAGCAGTCTGAGAGCATGAGATTCACTAGATTATGTCATTCGCAATGTCTCATGGAAGTGAGTGGTCACTGGTGAGCTCTTCTCTGATTGGAAGATCTCTCATCAGAATTACAGGTAGTGTAGTTCTTCAATGGGAAATCTGCAATTAAATATGATTAAAAAATATAATGTTGGAATCACATTGGCCAGTGGCCTCCACAAAAGCATATACAATTGTATAACAACCTCAGAACTCATAGTAGGTCTGCCTTGAAAGTTGTATACATTATTGTTAAAAATCTATTTCTGTGAAGAAAATGGAATTAAAAAAAAATAAGAATAATATTATGTCTGGAACCCTATTGTACTTCTGTCTATATCGGTTATATTACAATATCACGCTCTCTAAGCTAAATTCTCTTGCATGTTTTTGTTCAGTCCTGTTCAGGGTCCTCTCTATGGGGAAGTGGATGCTCACATGTGTTAACAGAAGATAACATTTGTGTCAATCCCTGGCGTCTCACATGTCAGAAATAACAGACAGCTCAAAAAGTGTTGGATCCTTTTTTTCACAGGTATCATATAGCTGGTGGTGGAGTTTCAAATCAGTTTCCTTGTTTCCTTGTTTTGTTTTAAAGCTCTAGGAGGAGTTACAGATGAAATATTTGAGATTTTGAAAAAGAACCAAACTCAAGTTAATACAATAACAGTATGTCAAGCCAACATAATTGTCAATCTTGAAAAATGCTGGATTTAAACAATCAGACTGGTCTGAGATAACAGAGAGAGACAGAAAATAACTTGAACATGTTTATCACATTGCCAGCCCGATAAGCTCCACCCCTTTCCACAGAGCTGTAACCACACCTCTCGCCTTCCGCTTTCTCACACTCTCTTTCGACCACAGGGCCTTTCCTGGCACGAAAACTCATTTCTCCTCAAATTCTCTCTTTAAACTCAACATTATTTAATGATAAAAGTGCTCTGGCTATGTGTTATTCCATTGGTGCTAATTAACATGTGTTTCAATAATAAAGAACATAAACTATGATCTTTCCAAATTATGTTACATTGACTTTATGTAAAACACTCAAATTGTTTAGGTGCCATCACACTGGACTTTGTGTTTCATTCACTTAAATTCATAACCAAACATGGGTGGAAAAACAAGAATGCAAGTGTATGAGTAAGAGTTTCATATTTTGCTGTATGCCAAGTGTGGCAAACTCTGACCTTCCCAATTTGTATCGCGAAAAAGTGCTTAAACATCACAGACTTCTTGGCTCAATACAAATAATACAATCTTAAAAGAGGCATAGTCAGAGTATTAATATAAATAAATACATTAATTTTTATTTCAAATTCATGACAAACGGTGCTAGGTCGAAATAATTTTCAAGTCCTTCAGTGCAGGCAAATTCTCTAAAATATTGACATGTCGTCAACTAATTTTTCTGTTGTTTTTTATTTTATTTGTTCGCCGCTTTTTTATCTGTTAATTATTATTATTATTATTATTATTATTGCTTTTTTCAGATTAAATGAACAATTTACAGGTTTCCTTTGTCAAAGATTTCAATTCAAAGACATGAAAGAAATGCTACAGTCCGATCTCCTCCACAAAAGCAAAAATACAGCCAAATTATCTGCGTTGAAATTGACTGAAATATACAATTCTTACTTTAATATATCAAATTGTCTCCTAAAAAACACTACCCCTTATTAGTTTCCTTAAACACTATGTCTGTCGGGTTCAAGCAGCTTTTACAGAGCAGACCAATATAACTGTTTCTCGTGAGAAAGGACTGAGCTCTTACTGTTAGTTCTCAGTGCTTATATGTTATAAATGTAAATACTTTGATTTTGACTTTGACTTATGCAAAACAAAAGTCACTATTTTGAGGAATAAGGACTTCACTTAGCAAGAATTATAATACTTAAAACTCTTGCACACTTGACTTGAGCAATTACTGATGATTAATAATTTATTTGCAGATGTTTTGCAATTTTTGCTAGGACAGTAGTGTTTTGTTACTTTGACAATAAAACATCTAAAGTACATGTGCAAACATTATCTGCAATATCCCGAAAAGTCATTCACTGACAAAGACAAGACATAACATGAAAAAGACAAGTACACAATCATAAAGACTTCACTAGTCAATAATAAAATGCTGCGCAAGCTCACATACTGCTCTTCCAGTGTTCCTTTAAAGATCTCATGAAATCAAAATTTGAGTTCTGTAGCTTTTAGTCGATAACTGTTAGCATACAGCCATCTATTTTCTAGTATATTCCTAAAACGTAAGCAAAATAAACTTTGAGCAGATAAACACATTTAAAATCTATAGTCTTTTTCTGGAAAACAGACCAAAAATATTGATGACTCATCCTGCACTTGCAAGTGATGGTTCATGGCCATAGCATAAACTAAAGACTATTGAACTACTGCACTTGTTAGGCCATTACAAGGATATTTAAAGTAATAGTTCACACACAAAAATGAAAATTCTCTCAACATTTACACACCCTCATGCCATCCCAGATGTGTATGACTTTTTTTCTTCTGCAGAATACAAATGAAGATCTTTAGTAGTATATCTCAGCTCTGTAGGTCCATACAATGCAAGTGAATGGGTACCAAAACTTTGAAGGTCCAAAAAGCACATAAAGGCAGCATAAAAGTACTCCATATGACTCCAGTTGTTAAATCCATGTCTTCAGAAGTGATATGATAGGTGTGGGTGAGAAACAGATCAATATTTACTGTAAGTCCTTTTATTCCTTAAATCTGCATTCAATTTCTGTTTTTGCTGATTCACATACTTTGTGCATATCACCATCTATTGGGCAGGGAGGAAAATTTGTAGTAAAAAAGGACTTAAATATTTATATGTTTCTCACCCACACCTATCATATTGCTTCTGAAGATATGGATTTAACCACTGGAGTCGTATGGATTACTTTTATGCTGCCTTTATTTGTATTTTGGAGCTTCAACATTTTGGTACCTATTCACTTGCATTGTGAGGAACTACAGAGCTGAAATATTCTTCTAAAAATCTTTGTTTGTGTTCTGCAGAAGAAAGAAAGTCATACACATCAGGGATGGCATGAGGGTGAGTAAATGATGAGAGAATTTTCATTTTTGTGTGAACTACCCCTTTTAGGATATTTAGATATGCTTAATGGGAAAAAAACCCCAAAGCTCTTCATTATAGAAAAGTTCCGGGTTCAAGACAAGTAAGTTCAATCAACAGCATTTGTGGCATAATGTTGGTTACCACAAAATAATTTCAACCCTTCCCCGGTTTAAAAGAAAAAAAGGTAACAGTAAGCCGCTTACAATGGAAGTGAAGGGGGCCAGTCCATAAAGGCTAAAATATGCATAGTTTCAAAAGTATAGCAACAAGACGCAAACATTATACGTATTAACATGATTTTAGTGTGGAAAAATAATGCTTTCTTGCCTTATCTGTGTAAAAATTTTATTCAATACCGGGATTACAGGGATTATCATTTTTAATGTTGGATATAACTTTACACAAGATAAGGTTAGTTAACAATGTTATCACACTAAAATCATGTAAATCCATATAACGTTTATGTCTAGTGGCTATACCTTTGAAACAGTTTTTTAATGTTTATGGACTTGACCCATTCACTTCCATTGTAAGCACCTTACTGTGAATGCAATTTTCGAATCTAAATTGATTTTGTGGAAATTAACATTATGCCACAAATGCTGTTGATTGAGAATAAAATTTTTTTGTGTGCAAATTTGTCAGTGTAAATCTGCTCTGGTTTTGTTAATACTGACCTTCCTCAGCTAATGACTCTGCTGTGCCTTCATAGAGATCAAAATGGCCAATGAAATGATCGCAAAAATGGCATCACAACAATGACCTCCTCTACGTTAGGGGTGACTCATCAGCCCTGTTGATGGGGTAAAATGACACAAATGTGGGGTTACAGAGTTCCACTGGCAGACTCCAATGCGTGGAAGCGGTGAAAGCCACGGACTCCACCTCAAGATTCACCATCTCAATTTCCTCAAACCAGACCAGACCAGATCACACCAGATCTGGGCCAAAGCATGGTCGACCAAAAACCCAACCACCAACCTCTGCTCCCTGCCATTCAGAGCACTTCAAACATGTAGATCTGTGTCATATACTGCCGTACCTGTCTATCCCTCGCTCGCGTTTCTCGTTTTTTCTCCCCCTTGCTCCCACAGTGCAAGCAGAGCATGAGATTTTCTCAGTTTCACTTTTGTTTGGCTCTGGTGAAACAAACACATCACATCTCACTTGTTTTGAGGCTTATACAGTAGAAGCAGAAGTCTCTATTTGTTCTCAATTTCATCTCATTGCTGTGCAGGAGAAACAATTGAGATATTAAAGACAGCCCATTTGTAAAAAAAAAATTCCTATGGGGACATCTGACAAATGTTGCTACTTTCCACTTTTTAATGCCTCAAATGCATCTAATGGCCTTTCTTTGCTTGCCTTGGCATGTGTAGTTGGCCATGCATTAATATTTTTGATTGTGTGTTTATGCAGAAATGTGTTCATGTTTATAATGTGTGTGGTTGTGCATTTGCGTGCTACAGTACTGAAGATACTCAGCTCTCAATGCTTGTGTCTGTATATGCGTGTGTGCATGGTGGTGTATGTGTTTGCATATGGGTTAGTGTTTGTATGTGTGTGCATATATATTAAACCTGCTGATTTCCTGTGGTGCAGACAAAGGGTTGAAAGTGCCAGACAAAAAGAAGAGCTCAGATCTTGGGACGGGAAGTGGAGATGTTGTTCTCACTGAATATAGAGACATTTGCATGCAGTGTGTTTGTGTACACACATCAGGCTTCCAGGTTCCTGATGCATGCATTTATGACACCAAATTACAGTAGCCCTAAAAAGTATTTGCACACTTAAGCACCACAAATGTGTGAATGTATGAAACCATGACTTATGAAAGACAATGCTGCATGCATGCATTCACTCTGTTAGAAGAATATGATCTCAGAGGCAGTCTGCATAAAATGATAACCAACAGATAACAGCACAGCACGGGTTTAGATATATAGACACATGATATTAACATGAACATTCAGTTTGAGGGTTACATACTATTAAAATTACTATTAATAATTTTGACGTTCATCGACAAATATTGTACATACTGTATCTGTTTAAGTTAGAGAAAGCAAAGAACCATTACCATCTAATGTAGGCCATGTGTGTAGAGTTACACACAAACAACTTAATTTCAATTCAACTTACAAGTTACAGGGTATATGTTTTAACAGTAGACCAGCCGTTTGAACTGTGGAAATTTGATCAACCACCACAGACATTGAGGGAGACATCCATTAATGAACATTTGTTTATCATCCATTCATCCAACTGTAATGAGGTTCAAGGAATGAGGAAGCAGGGGACAGCAATTCGAACTCAGGAATGTCCCTTTTTATTGACAACAAAACACGTTTCAAAGTTCTTTAACGAGAAATGGCAACGGCCAACACACAAGCAGCTTCTCAGCTGGGCTCTCTCTCTCTCTCGACTGCCGCTGTCTCCTCTCCTTAAAATCCCCAATCACTCCTCACTAAAACCCAAGACAAGTGTTAAGCACAGGTGGAAATCATTCACCACTCATCTCCCCTGCTTCACTCTCCACAGCACGGTGCTCGACCACTGCCTCCACACCATCTATCCATTATCTTGTGCATTATCTATTCATCATAATCCATCTGCTCATTATCCATTCATTTTTATCATCCATTCATCCATCATCCATTTGTTCATCATCCATCCATTCCTCCATCAGTTCATCTGTTTATTATACTTCTGTTTATCCAACTTCTGTTCATCACTTTATCATCAATTAGTCCATCCATCCATCCATCCGTCATCCATACATCCATTCATCCATCCTCCTACCATCCATCATCCATTAATTTGTTCATCCATCCATCCATCATCCATGTTCATCATCCATCCATCCATTTCTTCATAATCCATCCTTTCATCCATAATCTACTGGCTTATTCGTCCATTCATTCATCCAGCCATTCATGCATTTATTCATCTATCATCTATTCATCCATATTCATCATCTACAGTATTTGCTCATTATCCATCAATTCATTTCTTCATAATCTACCTGTGCATTCATCATCTATTTGTTCATCATCCATCCATCCATCCATGTGTGACGCTCCTGTTCTACCCGCTCCGTACGGGACTCGAACTAGCATCTCCGGCATGGGAGGCGGGTGCGCTAACAAGGAGGCTAAAGGCTACAGCCTCTAGCGTCAGTCGATAGTGCACCTCTTGAGTTCAGGAGAGTGAGGTTTATACACATTGCACAGCTATCGATCAGCTGGCTCCCATTACACATGCATCCATCTATCCATCTATCCATCCATCCATTTCTTCATCATCCTTCCATCCATCATATTTGCTCATCGTCCATTCATTCATTTCTTCATAATCCATCTGTTTATCCATCCATTTGTCCATCCACCCCTCCATTTGTTCACCATCCATCCATTCAGCATCCATCTGTTCATCATCCATCCATCCATCTTTTTTTTTACATGTACATTTCTAATATTCCATTGTAATTCACTCTATTATGTAATCTTATTGTAAAGTGACATTGAGCATTTAGAAAGGCACTATATAAATTAAATTATTATATAAATTCTTATTTTTATCATCCATCCATTTGGTTGTTCACCATGCATTCATGGTGCATTCATAAAGTATTCAGACCCCTTATTTTTTTTCACATTTTGTTATGTTGCAGCCTTATGCTAAAATGCTTTAAAAAAAATATTTCCCACATCAATCTACACTCCATACCCCATAAGGACAAAGCAAAAAAAAAAAAAAAAAAACAGATTTTTGATAACTTTGCAAATTTATTAAAAAGAAAAAACTGAAATATCACAAAGACATAAGTATTCAGACCCTTTGCTATGGCAAACAAGACACATAAAAAGCACCTAAAGGACCTCAGACTGTGAGAAACAAGATTCTCTGGTCTGATGAAACAAAGATTGAACTGTTTAGCCTCAATTCCAAGTGCCATGTCTGGAGGAAATCAGGCACTGCAATCACCTGCACAATACCATCCCAACGGTGAAGCATGGTGGTGGTAGCATCATGCTATGGGGGTGTTTTTCAGTGGCAGGGACTTGGGGACTGGTCAGGGTTGAAGGAAAGTTGAATGCAGCAAAATACAGAGATATTCTTAATGAGAACCTGGTCCAAAGCACTCAGGACCTCAGACTGGGCCGAAGGTTCACCTTCCAGCAGGACAATGACCCTAAGCACACAGCCAAGACAATGCAAGAGTGGCTTAGGGACAACTCTGTGAATGTTCTTGAGTGGCCCAGCAAGAGCCTGGACTTGAATCCAATCGAACATGTCTGGAGAGACCTAAAAATGGCTATCCACTGATGGTCCCCATCCAACCTGACAGAGCTTGAGAGGATCTGCAGAGAAGAATGGCAGAAAATTCCCAAATCCAGGTGTGCAAAGCTTGTCGCATCATACCCAAAAAGACTTGAGGCTGGAATTGCTGCCAAAGGTGCTTCAACTATGTACTGTGTTAAGGGTCTGAATACTTATGTTAGTGTTATATTTCAGTTTTTTTCTTTTTAATAAATTTGCAAAGTTATAAAAAATCTGGTTTTGCTTTGTCATTAGGGGATATGGAGTGTAGATTGATGTGAAAAAAATAAATACAATAATTTAAAACATTTTAGCATAAGGCTGCAACATAACAAAATGTGGGGAAAAAATGAAGGGGTCTGAATACTTTCAGAATGCACTGTATCTATGTTGTTCCATCCACTCATATCCCATCTACACACACAAATTAACACACACACACACGTTTGAGTTCTGTGGAACTTCAGTTTTTGGGTAATTATCAGAGTGCCATGAGTCACCGCAGCCAGAGTGCATTCTGGGTAGGGATGTGACCACAGGTTGAGAAATGAGTGTTCCATGGTAAAATGTTTGTGTGTGTGTGTGTGTGTGTGTGTGTGTGTGTGTGAAGTGTTAGTGTTTGTGTATGTTCCATGGTAGAGCGGCTGTGTCTGTGTGTTCCATGGTTAAGCGTGCAGTTGGTTTGACCTGCTTTCAGTTGGATCCATCTCTCATTTAGTTCAGAGAAATCCTGTGAATCAAAGAGTGTGTTTGCATGTGTGAGAAAAAGAGATTAATTTAAATCTATTAAATTCTTATTAAACTGTCCTCACTTGACATATGTGGCCCCTAAAAGTATTCTTACAAAAAACTATGAATGCACAGTAATTGCATTAAATAATAAAATACCAAGTGGCATTTATTTGAAAGAAAGACAGAGCAAGAGCATACTTTTTATGCGGAACATTTTGCAAAATAAAGAATATGTAATTGTACATTTTAAAATGATTAAACAATAGATATACTCTTTAAAATGAAGGTAAAAGGTAAACATTGACATTCGTTGGTGGAATATGTCCATAATTAATGTGCTGAACTACACCTGTGGTTTCTCTGCTACACCTATGTGAATTTAAGGGGAACTGACCTCACACTACTAAAAATTACCTTGGCACCAATTGCTTGAAAGTTACTGCAAATACTGGTCAGAAAAAATCTAGCATAATGTGTTTACAGATGTCACAGTTTGATATATTACAATCTAATGCAATAAAATGAATACATTTTGAAGTGTATCTTAACTGTCCATAATGTTTTGGGGCCACAGCATTTTACTATATAAGGAGCCAAAACTCACCTGTCATCTGAGCATGTGTGTGTGTTTTCTCAGTGTCTGTCCAACATTTATGTTAGTGTCATCTTAATGTATTGGCTGTGCATGTGTGTCATAATACATAATCTAATGTGTTTCTCTCTGTGTTTGGCTCACGTGATGGTTGTGGCATGCATTCTGCTCTGTTTTGCACAGTGTGGAGATATTGCCGTTTTTGACTTAGTACTGATACATGTTCAGTCTTTCTCTGTATATTTACTATTCTTTATTTGTTCGTTTTGTAGAGGCCACACGCTAGATGAAGTTTCCCACGCTTTTCTTTGTTACTCTGCAAATAGTCATGAATATGTGGTGAAAAATAAAAATTCTCATGCACGAACTCATATAGTCACTGAGCACACAAACACACAGGGCTAAAACTGATATTGATGCATTATATATAAAAACGCTGTCTGTTGTAGGTGTAACGGTAGCCAGCTGGTACATGCTGTACAGTGTGTGTAAACCTCACTCCCTTGGCCACAAGAGGTGCACTAGTGACTGTCCCTAGCGGCTGTAGCCTTTAGCCTCCTCGTTATCATGCCCACCTCCCATGCCAGAGACCCAGGTTCAAATCCCACACAGAGCTGGTCAAGCAGGACTGGTTACATAGGCCTGTCCAAGGCTGTCACTTAAATTCATGGGGCCTCTGCCCTCCTCCAGGCCATTGAGAATCTTAAACGATGAAGATATGAAGCCATACAAAACCACAATGCTGTCCAAAATGCAGAAAATAGATGCATTTACTACAATTTACATTTAGTGCATATTTTTTTTTCTAAACTTCAAAACTTTTTTCTTTTTTACTTTAAAGGAAAAATTTGCACAAAAATGTAAATTCTGTCATCATTTACTCACCACCATGTCATTCAAAACCCATATGACTTTCTTTTTTCTTTGTTCTGTGGAACAAAGAAAGAGATAATTTAATTATAATTTAATCCAGTCCTGTAGGCTGAATTCAATACAATGGCAGTACATCGGAACTCACTTTACTCGTTTTACAAAAGTAGTCAAAACAAATTGCGCATCATATTCCTAGTCTTCCGAAGGCATACGACAACATGCACATAATATTAATAATAATACTAATTGAATATTACTATTCAAGTGAATGAAAAAAAACAAAAAAACAATGTGAATGGAAATTAAAGTTAAAATACTTTAAAGCTACACTATGTAATTTTTTTTTCTGTTAAAAATGATCTAAATGTTATTAATGAGAGAGTGCAACAAAAATCCATCTTCCAAACCATGTCTTTACTTTACCCAAATACACTTTGATAAACCTGTAATGATGATTTATATTTTAGAGCTGTTGGGATGAATTTCGCGGGAAATTGCATACATACGTCATTCGCCCGTGCGTGTTGACATCATATCCGTACACAGAGAAAATAAGATCTGGCTATTGTAGCACATGTATGGTGTGGGAGTAGCTGAAGCTGAAAGTATGTTGTCACAACGATCGAGAAAAATTGACCATGGATCATTCAAAATGGCAAACCTCCGGGGAATCACTGGTTGTAAAAACAAAGAAACCCCGAACAGAGCAGAGTCTACATGCAAAAAGGAAAGCGACAGAGTCCATGGCTTTTCAGAGGTGGCGACAACTCCGAGATCTGAAAGGATTTAAGAACGACCCAGTGATGGCTTTTTTCTTACTCAACAGGTAAGATATTTTATTGATATGGTTTATGTATAGTTGTGTAATCACACACACACACACACGCACGCACGCACGCACACGTCTGTGTAGTGAAATACAATAATTATACTGTAATCAGTGCAGAACTTTTCACTTGCTAGCACACTTCTTTATTTTTTCTTTATAAAGGCAATAATTTATATAAATAAATCCTTTAATCCTAGGCTTGCCAAGGACATGTGAGTCTTGAAATGATGTTGACCACTGGTTGGAAACAATGACAATCTATAAATTCGTTTCTACCGTGGTCTATTTGGCCAGAATATCCTGCAGTTATAAAAACTTTACAACGTTTGACCTTATCAGACTAGCAATCATTGGTTCTAATGTTAAAAACATTGCTTAACTTTTGTAACATCATTTATTTCAAAACATTAATGTTTCAAATAAGTCAAAACAACAGCATATGATATGGCACTTACTGTATCTGCTCAGGTGACATGTTTTCGGATATCCATCTTTTCCTTTCTTTTGCTATTTATTTGTCCATTTGCTCTGATAAGATGTCCTGTATCAATGTGCCTCGAACCACATTCATTCACGCAGAGGAGCAGAGCCAAACCACAGCCAAAACAATGTTCTTCCTCAAGACACATGCAGTTTTATTTTTTAACCGCTAGAGGGCCAAAAGTTACATAGTGTAGCTTTAAATATTATACTTAAATGTGGTCAGTACCCCTGAATATGTTATTTTACCCCCTGCAATGTGGGTATTTTTAAAGTATATATATATATATATATATATATAGCACACGTATAGCCGGAATGTCAGAATCGTGACAGCCCTAGTCTGTTGTTTTGTGTAACAGCATCAGTGAAAAAATCACGCAGATAGATCTCAAACAATGTTTGATCCAAAGACGAGATAGTCACAGCTCTCTGTCTCTTTCTCATGGTGGCAGGTGTTTGCAGGGTTTGTGGTTATAGTCAAAGCTCTTCTGTGCACACAAATGAAGGAATTGACTCGGTGCAGGTTCGAGTGTATTTTGCAGAACACACCATGCTGAATTCTGTATCATTTGTGTCACACACAAACCTTCGTGACAAGGTCTGATTTCCGCAACTGAGATATGTGCCTTAGCGTGGGTGTGTGGAAACATCTCTCTCTCTCTCTCCCTCTCTGTATATCAGTCTTTAAAGAGTAATTCAAGTTTCCACAACTGTTTTTACATATAAGATCTGCATAAGGTTCATTCTATGAAATACTGATCTTTTCATCTTGATAAGGTTATTTTTCAAGTACTTTTCTGATTTATACAACATTTAATGTAAATAATGTGCTTAAGTGTTAATTAATTCCGTTAAACAAATATATATATATATTATAATTTGTTCACTATACAACATTATGGTAACAGGGCTGACATTTTAAGATGGTCCGCGACTGATAAACATAACAAAACATAAGATAAAGTGACAGTGTCGTTGATTGTTTGATAGTGATAAGACAGATAAGACTGTCTTGCTGTTGGTGAACTGAGAAAACGTTCTGCCGATAAGTATTTCCTAACAGCTATGAAAACATATTTTGTATTTTTTATTAACATTCAGTTTTTAGTCCCTATGAAAAATGGGATTATTTAGTTTAATTTCTTTGCATATCAGTATTTGTATCTGTTGTAATACACAAATACATATAAATGTTCCCATATTTTAATTTTTTGGTGGGTTAATATGAGGAATATTTTGCTACATGGAGTTTTGGAGAAAGAAAACTTTAGGCATCCTAAATAAACATCTCAATTGAGGTCAGATTTGTAAGAAAACATGCAAGTCACGACGTATGAATGGTATGTATGTCTTTGATTTGAATTGCATCATTCTTACAATTCAATTAAAACCATATTTGTTCAAGTTCCTTATAGAGTCACCAGCCAACTGACATTAATGGAATAGTTCAGTCAAAAATAAAAATGTCATTATTTACTCATCCTATTGTCAATCCAAACCTGTACAACTTTTTTTTCTGTGGATTACAAAGGGTGAATTTTTAAAACGTATCTCAGGGTTTTTTTTTTGCCGATGAAAGCAAGTAGTGACTCTGGTCTGTCAAGCTCGAAAAAGGGCAAAAAACACCATAGAACCACAGTTAAAGAAGTCGATACGACTCATTCAATACATTCCATGTCTTCTGAAGCCATTCAATCATTTTGTGTGATAAACGGAACAAAATGTAAGTTGTCATTCACTCTCAAATCAAATCATTAATAAAGCACTGATATCAAATATGACAGCACCTCATTGGTTTAAATTGGACCATATTTGGTCTCAGCGCTTTATTAATAATTTATTTGATATTTAAAAAAATGTCCAAAGCCAATTTATACTTGCATTTGGTGAGTTAATTTTGGACCCTTTGTGTAACCCTATATTCAAAACAGCGTGTTGATACAGTGCAACTGTGCGTGTGTGTGTGAAGTGTTGTAAGAGGTGTCGGTATGTTTGTTTAGGTGTGTTCGTTTTGTATGGGGTGTGTCTTGTCAGTGGCTGGTGTGCGTTAGTTTCATAGTAGATGTGTGTTTGTCAGTAAATGTGTGTTAGTACTTTTTTTTCATTGGTTAAATAAATGTGAATAAGTCAACTGTAAGTCTGCAAGTCAACTGTTGCTGTGTTGTGCATGCATTTGCCAAATCCCTGTGACTTCAGGGTGCTTTGTCGCATCAAATCACTACCAGTGTGAACTTTTCTTGATTGGTCCATGATTTTTTATTTCCTATTCACAGAGTGAATACTCTCACTGTATGTGAAGGGGTTCAGAGAGAAACATTGTTTTGTTTATTCATCTTGTAGTGTAGTAAAGCAGATGGGTGTGTGTTTATATTAAAGTAGAGTGGAGAGGTTTGTTTATCAGTATGAGAGGTTTGCAGTAGGAGGTTAAAAGGGCCCAATGCTCCTGTGGGCTCTGTGATTGGGCCACAGCAGAGGTTTGTGGGCAAAAGACTGCATTAAAAAACTAAGAAAATCAGAGCAACTCAAGTGCATGCATACACACACACTGCCATAAGAGCGACACTGAGAGAATATTGCGACAGTCTGGTTTTAATGCGGATTTATGGTTCATTGCTCAAGCGTGCTGTCTGAGACTAACGGTAAAGTGAGAGGTAGAAAGTATCTTTATTGCTTGACAAATGTCTCTAAAACAATAACTGACATAACAGAATCAAGCAAAATGTAACAGACTGTGAAGCCATTACCTGTGGTAGCATTTGCAAAAAGCAAAATCTCCAATAGTTACTTTTAAAGTAAATTAATTACAGTACGATACAATATTAGTTTTGAAGAAACATGAAAAAGAAGGTCAAAAGAAGGTACTGTATGTAGCTTTTTTAACAGCCTTCAAGTCTTAAGAGCTCCTGGCTATGATGCCTTTAAATGTTGTTTAGGTAGGCATCTCAGTAGTCTTTGTGATAGACCTACTCTAATCAATTTGGGAAAAGTGCAATAATAACTACTTTTAACAATTTAGTTAGTTGGTTTTAATTAAGCTGGTCAGTACAATTAAACTCACAGAAAAAAATCTAAAAACATTTTTAACAATTTAGGAATGAATTAGTTATATTGTATTGGAATATTATTGTGCCTAAGGGAACAAATGCACACTTTACATATGCACGCATGCATGTGCCACATGCACATACAACCTAATGTGAAGAAATTCACCTTTATTTCAGTGAAATGTGGGTTTCATGAGAATAAAAAGGCTATGAAAACACTTCTAAATAAACCACTGATCCCACACTGACTCATATACAGTATACACACTCACACACAAGATCTTCTCAAACCATTGCTTTTATAGTACAGGCATTTGAAGCTCAAAAATAGCTGGTATATCCTATAGCATCAGCGTTTTGAAGTCATGTGATCATTCATTGCATAACAAACAAACTGTGCTCAAATTTACCATAACAATTTACATTATAAACTTTACAAATGTCAGATAGCTTTTGTGAGGAACAGACCAGAATTTAAATTGTTATTTACTGAAAATCTTCTTGTGTGATCAATTTGTTTGAGAGATTCGCAAGGGAAGCAGAGGTGGTGGTGTATGTTTTACGATCAACAAATCCTGGTGTGATCAGAGGAACGTACATTCTATCAAGTCTTTCTGCTCTCCTGATCTGGAATTTCTCATGCTTCTGTGTCGACCATTCTGGCTACCGAGGGAATTCACAGCAGTCATTATCACTGCTGTGTACATCCCACCACAAGCCGACACAGACCGGGCAATCAAGGAACTGTATGGGAGTATAAGCAAGCAGGAAACCGTGCACCCTGAGGCTGCGTTCATTGTGACCGGGGACTTTAACAAAGCCAATTTTAAATCAATTGCACCAAAATACCCCCAACACATCAGTTTCAACACACGAGGGGACCGGGTTTTGGACCACTGCTACTCTCCCTTCCGGGATGGCTACAAATCCCTCCCCCGCCCACCATTTGGCAAATCGGGCCACTCTTCCATTCTGCTTCTGTCCGCTTACAGGCAGAAACTGAAACAGGAAGCACTCACATTCAGAATGATCCAGTGCTGGTCAGACCAATCAGATTCCATGCTACAAGACTGTTTTGATCACGTGGACTGGGAGATGTTCCGCCTCTGATGACGACATCGAGATTTACGCTTATAGTGAAACGTGTTTCATCAGAAAGTGCGTAGAGGATCTACCCCAACCAGAAGCCATGGATAAATAGCGATGTTCGAGCTGCACTTGATGCGCGGACTTCCACTTTTAATTCAGGGAACGCGGAGGAGCATAAACAAGCCAGTTTTGCACTCCACAAAACTATCAGAGCAGCCAAACGCCAGTACAGGGACAAGATTGAAGGACAGTTTAACACCACCAACTCTAGAAGCATGTGGCAGGGAATTAATATCATCACGGACATTAAAGGGAATAAACACTCCGCCGTGAACACCACTGCCTCTCTCCCGGATGAGCTAAATACTTTTTATGCTCGTTTCGAGGGAAATAACACCGCCCTCGCAGAGAGAGCTCTCGCGGTCGAAGCTACAGAGGTTAGTTCACTCTCCGTCTCTGTAGCGGATGTAACCCGATCCTTCCGATGGGTGAATATCCGTAAAGCCGTGGGTCCAGACGGCATTCCGGTTTGTCATCAGAGCGTGTGCGAACCAACTGGCTGGTGTTTTTACGGACATTTTCAACCTTTCCCTCTCCTTGTCTGTAGTCCCCACATGCTTCAAAACATCCACCATTGTGCCTGTACCAAAGCATTCCAAAATCACTTGCTTAAATGACTGGCGTCCTGTTGCTCTGACCCCCATCATCAGCAAATGCTTTGAGAGACTAATCAGAGATTACATCTGCTCTGTGCTGCCTCCATCACTAGACTCATTGCAGTTTGCTTACCGCAACAACTGCTCCACTGATGATGCCATTGCATCTACAATACACACTGCTCTCTCCCACCTGGAAAAAAGGAACACTTATGTGAGAATGCTGTTTGTAGACTACAGCTCAGCATTCAACACAATAGTGCCCTCCAAGCTTTAAGTGAAACTCCGGGCTCTGGGCTTAAACAGCTCACTGTGCAGCTGGATCCTGGACGTCCTGTCAAGCAGATGCCAGGTGGTTAGAATGGGCAGCAACATCTCTTCATCACTGACCCTCAACACTGGAGTCCCGCAGGGCTGTGTTCTCAGCCCACTCCTGTATTCCCTGTACCCACATGACTGTGTGGCAACACATAGCTCCAATGCCATCATTAAGTTTGCTGATGATACGACGGTGGTAGGTCTGATCACTGACAATGATGAAACGGCCTACAGAGAGGAGGTGCACACTCTGACACACTGGTGTCAGGAGCACAACCTCTCCCTCAACGTCAGTAAGACAAAGGAGCTTGTGGTGGACTTCAGGAGAAAAGACAGAGAACACAGCCCCATCACCATCAATGGAGCACTGGTGGAGAGAGTCAGCAGCTTCATGTTCCTCGGTGTCCACATCACTGAGGATCTCACATGGTCCGTCCATACTGAGGCCGTTGTGAAGAAGGCTCATCAGCGCCTCTTCTTCCTGAGACGGCTGAGGAAATTTAGAATGAACCGCCACATCCTCACACGGTTCTACACCAGCACTGTAGAGAGCATCCTGACTGGCTGCATCACTGCCAGGTACGGCAATAGCACCTCCCACAAATGCAAAGCCCTGTAAAGGGTGGTGTGAACTGCCAGACACATCATCTGAGGTGAGCTTCCCTCCCTCCAGGACATATACACCAGGCGGAGTGTGAAAAAAGCTTGGAGGATCATCAGAGACTCCAGCCACCCAAGCCATGGGCTGCTCTCACTGCTACCATCAGGCAGGCGGTATCGCAGCATCAGGACCTGCACCAGCCGACTTCACGACAGCTTCTTCCCCCTAGCAATCAGACTTCTGAACTCTTGAACTCTCACGATCAATATACTTCAGCACTGCACTTTATTAATCTTATTATCTCACACTGGACTGTCATAAATTATATTCTCTCATAACAACACACTGGCAACTGATTATCAACCAACAGCCTGAATGTCAATACAGTACAATACAACCTACTGTACATTTTATATATACTATATATACTATTTTTATTGTATAATGTGTATTCTCTATTGTGTGTATTGTGTGTGTGTATTCTATATTGTGTGTATTGTATACTGTACATTGTAAATTATTATTTGTATATTGTGTTGTGTGTAATTATGTGTATATTAGATATGTAAATTGTGATGTGTAAATCTGTTTATTGTAAATTGGTATATGTCTCATCACTGTCATGACTGCTATGTTGCTCAGAACTGCACCCAAGACTTTCACACACTATTGCACTTGTGTATATGGTTGTGTGACAATAAAAGTGATTTGATTTGATGTCAACATGTTGAATTTACAACTTCAGTTTCAGTCTGTTTCTCACATAAAGCGATCTTATGATCAGAAGAGTACGAATATAGCGCACAATTCCTATGGACTACTTTTGTGGAGTTATATTTTATTTTTTGGCCATTTTGGAGTTTGAAAGTTGTATGGAAAATAGCTGTGCACGCACGCACACACACACACACACACACACACACACACACACACACACACACACACACACACACACAAAAACCTTTTGTCTTCCACAGAAGAAAAAAAATAAATAAATAATCATAGGGTATAATGGGGCTAAAGGCCCCTGGGGTAAAAAGCCTCTTTGATTTTACTTTCTCCCAAAACACTAAATAGCATTAAAACCACCACAGTAGTTTCCTAAACACCTGTTTGTCTCTATGAACTGCAAAATTTTTCTGTTCCATGAATTCATTGTGTGTAATGTTTAAAGTTTGATTTTGAGGTAATTTGATCTAATATTTAATCATTTTTAAAATGTTGCAAATGTATGTAGCTAATGAATATCCTTAAATTATCACATTTATTTTGAGAGAAAATACTTATTTGTCATTTTCAATTTTGTTCAAGGTGATTATATATAAAAAATCAATAACTGTGTAGTATGGAAAGGATAGTATTTGGGGTTAAAAAAAAAAAAACCCTGTTGCCGGGGCTAAAGGCCCCTATTAAACACATTGTTTTTCTTAAGTGGGGTGAATAGATTTATTATAAAAAATATTCAAAGTGGCCTCACATTGACTGATACAATCACAATGGAGATTCATTTGTTTGTAGAATACTTGAGATGAAATGAAATGTCAAATGTGATTGAAATGAACAAGAAATTATGTACCCTTTTCTGAAGTAGGTATTTTGAATAAGCATTATCTTAATTTGTCACTCAAATAAAGCATATTGCTGCCTTAAAAGTGTTTGCACAAGTTGACAAATTGTTCCCTATAACTATTGCCTCGATATCTACACAATATCACTATAACCCCCCATGCATGCTTTTTGGGTGAACTTTCCCTTAACCTGCAAGACTTTCATGGTCTATCAGCTTCACCAGAAAGACCATAGTGGTCAACCAGTCTCACCAGCTACCTCTGGTGAATGGCATGGCTTTACTGGTCCACCAGCCAGACCAGCACCAAACCAGCACTAACCAGCCTAGAGCAGCATGGAAATTAATGTTCTTTTTAGCAGGAAAAGTAGTTTCCTTTCTCTATTCCTTTTTTGTACGCACTAAAAAACACATCGATAAACAACCCTTGTATTTTGGTAATGGAAAATCGTTTCAGCAGTATTTGATGCTAATGTGATACATTCATTACAGGTTTACCAAGACGATACCACAATTAAAAAAAGTAAAGCTACCAATCTCAATTTGGTACCTGAATGATGTTAGGAAATGTCTGTAAATGTTTGGTCAAGCCAGCTAAAACAAAAATACTGTGTGCGTGTTAATTAGTGTAAATATAATGGTAAACTTTTGTAGGTGATGACAGCGCTTTTATTGCATATGGGAATGTCCTATATTTTCAGCTTCCCTTATGTGGAAGCGTAACTCGAGCTGCTTATGAACGCTATGGTACACTGTCCGAGTGTCACATGGTCTGAAGCTCTTATACAATCACGCCAATTTATTGGCTGATGGTGCTTTAGCATGCCCCCTAGGGAGCTACGTCACAGGCTCCATATAGGCGCTCGCCTATACAACCTATTCAAGAGCATCCTGTTGCCAAGGCAACAAACTCTGTTTCTAAGTGTGGGGCTGGACTTGCAGGCGATACAGGTGTGCCTGTCTCCAGCTTGCATTCTGTCATTACACTAGTGTCTAACAATGTTCAGAGTGAGATGTATTCTCTCTGCAAGAACATTTGACAGGCTTTTGGGGTTCATGATTGCGGTGTCCACTGTCATTCTCCTGGGCATGTTGCATGCGAGACCTTTTCAGAGCTGGATGAACTTCACAAAGGGACTTCAACCACTGATGTATGCACTTTGTCCCTTTAGAGTGACGGGTGTATGCTACCAAACTCTGCTGCCATGGAAACAGACCCGCCATCTGATGTAGGGCATTCCGTTGGGACAGGTGTGTCACCGCAAGGTGATAATGACAGACGCCTCCTCCACGTGTTGGGGCACTGTACACAAATGTCGTCCAGTGTTTTAGGGCCGGGGTTGCCCTGGCCACGTTTAAAGTCTATGTTACCACTATAGCGGCTGAACATGCGCTTATCAGTGGAGTCTCTCTTGGTAGACATTCTCTTGTCTCTCGCTTTATGCATGGGGTATGCAGACTTAGACCTTTTCGTTCTGTCCGTGTTCCTTTATGGGATGTATCTGTTGTTTTAGAGGCGCTATCGGGTGCTCCGTTCGAGCCCTTGACAACAGTTACTGATTACAACATTAACTTTTTGACTCTCAAGATGGCACTGCTAGTGGCATTGGCGTCGTTTAAGAGAGTCTGTGATTTGCATGCCCTGTCAGTCAATCCCTTGTGTATGGATTTTGTACCAAGGTGTTCAAAGGTTATGTTAAGTCCTTATTTGGGCTATTTTCCCAAGGTTATTTGAACGTCATTTCGCTCGCGTACCATTAATTTTCAGGCTTTCTCTCCTCCCCCATTTGCGTAGGAGGAACATGAAAGGTTACATATGCTTTGTCCAATTTGGGTGCTGCGAGTTTATGTTGAACGTACTAGCCAGTGGCTTAAGTTAGAGCAGATGTTTGTGAGTTTTGGTGGCCACAATAGAGGTGTTTCAGTGTCCAAGCAAAGACTGTCTCATTGGCTTATTGATGCAATTTCGAGTGCTTATGAAGCACGCGGATTACCTTTGCCTTCGGGTATTCAAGCCCATTCTACGAGGAGCATGGCATCCTCATGGGCTTTGGCTAGAGGTGTGTCCTTGGAGGACATTTGTGTGGTGGCAGGGTGGTCCTCTCTGCATACATTTGTTAGATTTTATAATCTGGATGAAGGTTTGACTTCTGCTTCCCATGTTCTCTCTGTTAGAACAGGAGTAAATTCATAATTCCTTTTATTCAGAGGCTTTTGTTCACTTGTGCACCACTAAATGCTTGCCACACAGGCTTAAGCAGTTGGTAGCTACTGTTTGCATGGTGTGAATGCATATCGTTCCCATAGCATTCATACGCAGCTTGAGTTCCACAAAAGGGAACGTCTCATTTATGTATGTAACCTTTGTTCCCTGAGGGGAAAGAGATGCTGCGTAGCTGGCCATACTTTCTAGCAGCTGCATAGACTCGTGCCTTTTGCAGAAAATCTGACTCGATGGTGCGAAAGCGAGCGCCTTTATGAAGCCTGTGAATTTGTTTCTTTATTTTACTACTGACCGTTTACTTAAATAATTGCTTAAACAACACAACACTTAATAAGTCTGAATGTCATTGAATTTGTTAACAAGATATCAAAGCAATCTGTGTTCGCAAAATCGATTGCATCTGCAAACAACTAATCCTAGAGCTTTCCTTTTCACTTTTAACTTCACATTTTTGAGCCAATTTTGCAATTTCTTTGAACTAACTGGTTTCAATGTGACTTTTAGTGGATGTATGAAGTCCCACCTGGTCTCAAAACAAGTCGTAATAATAGTGTAATAAAACTGAGTTACAGTGAGGCACTTACAATGGAAGTGAATGCGGCCATTATTTTATTTTACCGTTTACAGATTGGCCCCATTCACTTCCAGTGTAAGTGACTCACTGTAAATCATTTTTTTTGCTTTTTTTTAAATGTAGCCAAGTGGAGAAATTTCATGTAATTTAACTCTAGTCATAAATTGGACATGGCCACAAAAAACAACACCCGCTTTCTAGCACTCTCTTGTGTAAGACACGTCAGAACATACATTGTGCAAGAGAGATCACGGTTTTGTTCATCAGTTGAGAAATCTTTGGGATGCATATGAATTGCATGTGTGGAGTTTGACCACGTTTGACCACGTTTGTGCACACATGTAGGACTGGCCTCTACTGTATTTCATTACATTATTTCTTTCTATTGATTTTTCATTGTGCTGAAATTCAGTGAATAATTTTTGTTCTCATTTGCGACATTGTTTTTTTTAGTCACATTTACACATTTTCAGAAAACCCCCCAAAAATATATTTTTGAATCCTGTGTTGTTTCTTTATAACCACTGGCTACATAAAAATAAAATAAAAGGAGGGAAAGTCAAAACTTATTTTGGTGGTAATCAACATTATGACACAAATGCTGTTGATTCAATTTAACTTGCATTGAACCAGGAATATCCCTTTAAGTGTCCAAGCACTTTCTGAGCCATTGAATGATGCATATAAATGACTCCATAGGTTCAGTTACTGAGTCAATGGAAAAGGTGAATAATAAAACAAAGAGAAAGACTGGGTCAAAATTAGAAGACAGCAAACAGCCAATGAGACAGCTGATGTCTGATGCCTGTGTGATCAGATGAGATCAAGAGGGTCTTTATCACATCAGTCACACTTCCTGTTTTTGCACAACACAGACAGATTTCACAGATGATCTTGCAAAAATATGAAACAAAAACAATACACATTTTATAAGATCTTCAGACAGCATGTGTGAATGTCGTAGCAGAAGTGAGAAACGGTTTACCGTTGCAATAGTGCAGTTTCCGGTCTGTATGGGGGAAACTAAGGGCGTCTGGATGCTTGACTGTCACGCAAAGGCCGCGCAAATCAGCACAGCACCGTTGGGCCCTCAGACGCAAAAACAGGAAGTGAGCAGGCGACAGAGGAAGTTGTTGGTTTTTTGATGGCCATTGCCGTGGTTTTGAGACTTCTCTCACAGAGGGGGGAGGCAGTCAGATGTTTGGCGTGGGAAAGGCATTTTTTATTTTAAATAGATGTATTTTTTTTATATTTTCATTTAAAAATAAGCAGACAACGCCCTCTCGTTTGCTACCCACTCCAGCAAGCTGTATAGTTCCTTTTAAAATGATCATTAAAATGTCTGGCTCTAAATTTAGCGAAACGTAGCTGATGTCTGGCAATCAAACACTATTTACACTGAATTTGTATTAACAGACGAGCTGGGAAAGCACCTCAGACCAGCTACCAGCTGGTCATACCAGCTCAAGATGGTCAAGCTGGTTTTTGTAACATGGTAGCCGGTCAGCCAGTTAAGAACCAGCTTGGACCAGCTGCCATGTTCCAAAACACAGCTACCAGCTTAAGCTGGATTTTCCTGCAGGGAGTGGATAGCGCCTCACTTAAAAGCTTAAATCTGATGCGAGTCATTTTTTCAATGTTAGAATTATTTCTCCTTTCCCAGCTTAATATGCAGTAAACATGAAATAAGCCACTTTGGCTCTGTGGCACTATCAAACATCCCTCTGTTTGTTTGCGGGACCTGTCCAGCCTGACATCACAATGTTGGCTCGACCAGTGGTGTAAGTTTGGGACGGGACTATATGCTTACATTTAATGGAAAATTGGGGAAGTTTATGTAATCTGTTTGAAAACAGTGTTTATTTTTGCAATTCCATTACATTAGTGATGCTAGTGGTGTAGAATTTACAAAAGGTGAATCATAAGAATTTTAAGAATCCATACCTCCCACCTCAGACCAGTCACCTTTCTGCACTGTGATACCACATCTCACGATTGGCAGGACAAACCATTTGCAGTTTCTTTCAGTGTAGTTTTATGACATGGTATGCCACTAGTGCCTCTTTGTGGTAAATAACTTCAATGTGAGTATCTGTTGTGGCTGATCACAGAACCGCTGACTTGGGCTGGAAAATCCTGCTTGAAAATTTCCATCTGCACTTCTTTCACTATTCTCAGGGAGCTGATGATGACACAGTATATCAGACAGGCCGAATTATTACAGTAGCTGATATTTGGTCATATTGAGATTATCGCCATTTGCTAATAACTGTGTCAGAAATGTACTTTCTTATTAAGGGGCAATATTTGTTTGAATAATATTAATATTATAAAATTTAATATTTTTACCATTATAATGGCATATTTTTTTCTGAACATTTAAAACAAACTGTCTCATCATTTGACTTCAGTGTGATCAATTAATGAATACACAATTTCAAGACTGAGAATTTACTACCTTTTAGCCATTAAATCAATAGCAAATAATTTTATACAATAAAATGCATAATTAGGACTAAAATAAAATATTAAGAACTATATCAGATTTTTGGAGCATTTTTTGCCCCCACATTTTGAATTTCTGGGGCATTTTTGGTGGCATTTTTGAACTGAGCCCCCTTTTAATTTCTGACCCTGGTCAGACCCTAAATCTACCGATGGATTTGTCAATAGTTATTGCACATTTTGAGTTTCAAATATTTAGTAAGTAAAGCTTTATTTATATAGCACCTTTTAAAACAGCATTAACAAGGTGCTTTACAAATTTCAAGTAAATAAATAAAAAATAGATTTAAAAAAGAAAAATAAAAGATTTCAATACAATTAAAATAACAAATAAATCACAAATAAATAAATGTCATTAATTTAAGGTATTTTATTTTAATTAATTGTTTAAAATAAATGTATTTACTTTAAGTGAATTTTGAGTAAATACTGTGTAAAATAAATGTTTATTTAAATTCAGAAATTTTGTGAGCATCTTCTGAATGTGTTCTAACTATTCAGTTCGAATATGGAGCATCAAGACTCATCGTGCCATGTTGACAGAGGGGAACTGGCCCCCACAGTGAGCCTGGTTTCTCCCAAGGTTATTTTTCTCCATTAACCAACATCTTATGGAGTTTTGTGTTCCTTGCCACAGTCACCTTTGGCTTGCTCACTGGGATTATAAATACAATTATTATTTAATTATTTTTAAACACAATTCATAATCGTATTTTATCAAATTACACAATGATGACTCTAAGACTTTATAAATATTACAGTTTTATCTTCTGTTAATGCCTGATCTTCTGTAAAGCTTCTTTGAAATGAAGTGTTGTGAAAGGTGCTATACAAATAAAAATGACTTGACTTGACATCACTGACCTTAAACCTGGCCTCTTGACGCATTGTACTAGACTTGAAAGAGATTTGAGAGCTAGGTGGAAAGATTTTTGGCAAACATTCACTTAAATTTTGGTCTGTTCCTCATATAAAGCTTTTGTGTAGCTTCAGAACCCCAGAAATATAGCACAAAAATTGAATGGTTTACTTTTATAGTGATTTTTTGACATTGCTTCTTATTTTAAATTAAATGTAATTTGAGAAGTTTCAGCTCTCAAAATCTTCACACCAGACCTGAGATCTTGACTAGTTGCACTATTATCAATCATACAGCATTGGGAAATCAGTACTGTAAGTTCACAAGTGGTGAGATTGTATCAAAGATATCACCCGCAATTACCTGTCCCAGCTGCATGAATCCACAGTTGCCACAGGCAAATGAGAGCCTGTGGTGGCCCATCGACAGATTCAAGACCATGTAGTGGCTGCCGTCGGGTTCTTAAAAGCCACTCTCCTCTCCGCGATTTCATTCGAGGATGAAAGAAAGGCCCTTAATTCATCGTTTGTGATGAGGTTTCAGTGTGTTTACAGAGATGTGGAAAGCCTACTGTTGGTGAGGGTTACTGCCACAAACCAAGGTGAGGCAAGTTCTCAAGTACTTAGAGATAAGAGTAACACGGATTGCATTTGCTAACCATAAAAGACTTATGATACAACATAAAAACTACCAATGAACACAAAGAAAAGTGAGTGTAGAGCTGGTTTGGGCCTCACCCTTCCTCTGTAAACCAACCACCCATCACACTTAAGGCTCCATCAGTTCTCCTTAGGGTTGGGAACCGTAACGGTTCTCGAATGTGCATTCTTCGGCTGATGCAGATGGAATACTATGCTAAAATACTCTGGCAATGTTTCCTGTGCTACCATTCAATGACACTGCAACATGCGTGAAACATGCAGCGCAACCAGTGTATTCTGATTCCTGAAAATTATTGACAAATATGAGTCGGTACTTTGAATCTGCACAGCAAAACATTTAGCGCTACCTCCTTATCAGCAGCTTTTTTTAGTCATTCAGAAAATTGCCGAACAAAGCCATTAATTTCATCATTTTTGTCGGACTTGAAATGAACCAAGAATCATTACTATGTCATGCGTACTTAAGGCTTGTGATTAATTACTGTATATAAATATATATAAAGATTTATTATTTTTTTTATTAGTCTGTATAAATACCTTTTGCAAGAAAATCCAGTAGGGCAGCATCTTAATAGCATTTGTTTTTTCTCCAAAACTTTCTTCCTCAAAAGTGCTACAAAATGAATTAATGGAACTGTTAAAGGGGTCATGAAATGCAATTTTTTTAAATTATATATTAATAATAATAAAATTATTATTATTTATTATTATCTTCCCTGAGGTCAGCTGACAATGTCAGTAACATTTTTGCATGAAAACTGTCATAGTTTAGTAATAAATGATAATTTTCCACCCTGTCTCTGGCCCTCTGTCTGAAACGCTCGGTTTTGGCCACAGCGTTCAAATGGTCAAAGTCGTCCAGCTAGTGCTTATTTACATACACCATCAATTAAAAATAGTGCAGATGGGTGCAAGAACAGCAAGACGCAGAGTAGCTGAATGAAGCCAAACGGAGTCTCCTTTTCTGAGTTGTAACTGACACCGTGTCTTTTAAAAGCTGCATGATAAACATGACAACGGTCAAAGACGTCTGTGTAATGCATGTTATATGTACAAAAACTTCAAAATTGTCCAGATGGGTCCTTTTTTGGTGTTCAACAATAGTTGGTAACACTAGGCCTGTCTCTCTCCCTCTCTGTTTACGATATGAACTGAGCGCCAGTGGGTGGGGCCAAGGGTGCAATGACACATGTTGTAGGGCATGTAAATACAACTGAGCAATGTCTCATGACATCACAAACACACTGTTTTGAAAACGAGATGTTTCAATAGAGTGGGAACTATAAATGCTCTTTTTAGACTGGGGAGGAAGTTTTGAGTTCTGAAATTTACAGTATGTTTTTATAGTAGTTACCTCTTATATCTCTAAATATCTTATATCTGATTTTCCATTTCATGACCTATAAGTAAATAGAATCATAAGAGCTGAAATTTGTAATTTTTATGCCTCTAGCACCACCGAATAGAATTGCAAAAATAAACAATATTTTTGTTTTTAAACAGTTTTCCGAATATGCCCCCAGTCTGTTGTCGATTAAACAAAGAAAAAGTCCAGACCCTAACTCACACCAGTGGTTGAGTCAATGTTGTTGTGTCGGGCTGGATGGGTTGTTCAAAATGAGGAATTTTTATAGTGCTTTTTGTAGCGCCACAGAGAAAATTAACCTACGAATGGTTTACTTATAATTGTCTATACACATTAAGTGGGGACAGGAGAAAATAGAGAAAACGTTACACACTTCAACTTTAAGAGGAATCAGAAGCGACAATGGCTTTCAAACTAAACATATTAGTGTGGATGTGGCCTAAAAATTTGGTAGCATGTAAATTAAATCTCTGCGCATATTTATCTTTGTTTTCAGAGTTATATCAGATTTTTGTAAAAATTAAATTTTACAAAACGTTTTTTTTTTTTTGTTGGTAATTTTACATATTGATCAGACGGTCTCTTCCGGTCTAATGTTGCCTTCACATGCTATCGGAGTGATCCTCCTTCCCACTTTTGAAGTCAAAATTACAGTATGAGTATGTCACGTTCATGTGTTTTTTCGTTGGAGATAATAGGAAACATGGAGGATGGTTCATCCTTGGATATTTCTTGGGGAACTCTTATTTTGATACCGTAACACATCAGTCAGTTTACTGATGATAATGGAATTTTGGTTAAATACATGCTTTTTTCTCTGTGTAAAAAACGCTCTCTTGGGCTAGTTGAAGACCAATCGTGCTGCCGCATTCTGGATCAACCGCAGAAGTTTGACTGTACATGCAGGAAGTCCTTGCAGTAGTCTAGTCTAGGTATAACAAGTGCCTGGACAAGGAGTTGTGTAGCATGCTCAGATTAGAGACGCTAAAACAGGTGAAATGTGATCCCTCTTTCTTGACCCTTTTAAAAGCTTAGCTGCCGTGTTTTGAACCAGCTGTAGGAGGGATAAAATTGAGAATCGTCAGCATGATTAGCTTTGCTGTATTTCTGTAAAATAGAGCTCAGAGGAAGCATATGCGGCGAAAACAGTAAGGGTCCTAAAATCGACCCTTGAGGGACACCTTATGATAATTGAGCCAACGTAGAAGACAAATTCCCTAAATTAACAGAAAATGTCCTATCTTTTAGATAAGAAGCAAACCACTGGAGGACCATAAACCTGGATGCCAACCATACACTCAAGACGACTGAGAAGGATATTATGGTCGATAGTGTCAAACGTGGCACTGAGGTCTAATAAAACTAATACAACAGGTGAACCTGAATTCATGGAGAGAAAAATATCATAAGTGACCTTCAGCAATGCAGATTCAGTGCTATGCATGGGTCTGAAGTCAAACTGAAATGTATCTAAAATGTTAAATGTATTTAGATAGGAGTAGAGCTGCGAATAAACAACTCTCTCCAAAATTTTGGAAATAAAAGGCAGTTTGGAGATTGGTCTATAATTGTTGTGTATTGCCAGATCCAAAAGTTTTTTTTTTTAAACAAAGGATGTAGAATTACATGTTTAAAACTACTTTGAACAACTCCACTTGCTAAGGAGCTGTTAATTATAGCTGTCACACTGGAACTAATAGTTATGAAAACGTCTTTAAGAAGGCATGGAGAAAGAATATCCAGCTTGTAACTGGAACACTTAATCTTAGAGACTACATTTGCTAACTATGCTGAGCTGAAAGTGAGTCAAGGAGCTGGACGGGAAGGTATTAGTGGTTGATCAAATTGTGAAGGTACAACAGCACCTTTAATCTGCTCAATTTTGTGAGTAAAGAAGTTAAAACATTTCTCACAGATCTCTTGAGTGGTGTCCAGAAAAGCATTTCTAGAAGGGTTTAAAACATAATCGATTGTATTAAACAATACTTTTGGTCAATTTGCGTTATCAGAGATTACTTCAGAGAAAAACGTATCTTTCACTTCCTTTACTGCTTTCTGAGTTTGTTAAACACACCTTTAAAATGTCAAAAGAGACCTGAAGCTTGTCTCTTTTCCACTTGCGCTCCACAACAGAGCGTGGGTGATGTCATTTAGCCAAGGCTGTGAAACGCACTTAATTCTCCTTGGCTTAAGCAGAGCGACATTATCAAGAGTAAAAGTACAAGATTTATTGAAAGCTTCAAACAATGATTCAGTGTCGAGTCCAGCTGAGACGTCATCTGTAAATTGTGATTGATAAAATTCTGAAAAAAGATTGGCAGTAGATGAGTGAATGGTCCGGGAGTGATGTAAGGGCTGAGAAAAAGTAGAGAGAGGACAAGGACAGACAGATTCAAGCACTATCGAATAGTGGTCAGAAATGCCAATATCTAAGACCTCTAAGTTAGAAACAGAGATACCATAAGATAACACAAGATCTAATGTATAACCCCTATTGTGAGTAGGACCAGTGACATGTCGTACAAAATTTAAAGACTCAGTGAGGTAAAGAAATTAATTTACTAGAGGTTTTGATGGACAGCATACGTGAATATTAAAATCCCCAAGAATCAGGAGTCTATCATCATGAGACACCAGTCCAGAGAGAAAGTCCAAAAATTGTTGGATGAAGTCCCTATTAAATCTGGGAGGTCTGTACACAAGTGCACAGAAAACAGGACCCAAGACGTCAATCTTTAAGAATTGGACCTCAAAACTGGAATAAATGCCCATAGGTAGCATTCTGCATTTAAAAGAGTTTCTAAGAACTGTGGCAATGCCACCTCCTCACCCTGAAGTCCGTGGAGAATTTAAAAAATCACAGACTGGTGGTGTTAGATCCGCCAGGCTGTTTGTTCGCCAGGATTCAGCCAGGTCACGATGATGAATAAAAAGTCCAGAGAGCGAGATATAAAAAAGTCATTCAGAATAAATACTTGTTCAATATTGCTAGTGCATTTATAAGGGCCATCTTAATAGTGGCGACATCTGTATTTTTCGGTTAAATAAATGATGTGTTTCAGCAAGCTGAGATTATCGAAATTGACACCCCACTTCACATCACTTGCATCAGTTGGAGGGTGACGGCTTGAAGACCAGATAACCGGTATGTGGTGGTTGTCAGGGGAATCAGCCGGTA
This sequence comes from Myxocyprinus asiaticus, assembly GCF_019703515.2. Lineage (NCBI taxonomy): Eukaryota > Metazoa > Chordata > Actinopteri > Cypriniformes > Catostomidae > Myxocyprinus > Myxocyprinus asiaticus. The sequence goes on from NC_059366.1 coordinate 42,048,999, forward strand.
ATCTGCAGGGATGTTGGCGAGCATACAGATGCCCTCAAAGCTAACAGACATGGACTAAATGCCACAAAAGTCATATTTTGATGGTGTTCAATTACTTTAAGTGTGTTTTTCATTATATGGAAATACACACACACTATATATATATATATATATATATATATATATATATATATATATATATATATATATATATATAAAACTAACATAAGGGTGTGGTAATGTGGGCGTAGCAAAGCAACGTCTGTGGGAGGCCGGGAGAGGAAGAACGGTAAGGATTGACACCTGTGGGAAATTATCTCTAACAGCTGTTCTTACTTTGAGAGCTGGAGAGGGATAAAAAGGGAAACCAGACCGCCAGAGGGGAGAGAGAGAGCGACACACAAGCGGACTGTGTGCATGATTGTTTGGGCTGAAAAGCCAGTAGTGTGTGTTACACTGAAAAGTGTGGGAAATAAAGACTCACGTTAAATTGTTTATCCGGCTCCCGCTTCCACCTGTAAACCGTTACATAGGGATAACATCAGGACTAACATAGAGGTTTCCGCATGAGAGGCTCTGTATAGATATGAACCACTATAGAGGTTTTAATGGTTTTGACCTGCTGATAGTGAGCTCAGGCTGAGGTTTTCAGAGTAAAGGCTCAGTTTCACGAGTTAGGAGAAACTAATGACAATTGATCGTTATCAAGTTTTAAAACAGAGAGAAAGAGAGGGATCTCCTGCCCACTGCGGCCTGGCTGGAGGTAGTCTGTCTCGGGCACAGTTTCATAGACTCAATGTATATTAAACCTGACATGGAATTTCATACACACATGATGGCTGTCTTCTTTTCTTCCAGTGAATGGAACAGAAGTGTCTCTACTTTCAGTTTATGTCTCTTCGATATCTCTCTCACTCTATCTTTCTCTCTCACACCATCCGTCTCTCGTTCTCTGTCCGTCTCAAATCTTTTGTCATGCCTCCGGTTCAGTAATATAAATATTCTCAGAGAGATCACTATATGGTTTATGTTTCAAGAAATATGCATTTCATTTTGCATTAAATATAAGGACAGATATTTGTGGCCTGTTGGTTAAATAAAACTAAGAAACAAAATTACTTACTGTATTTCGAAGAACAATTTCCTGTATTCCACACATATGTTTCTGTTCCAAACCTTAGCAAACCTCCTACCTAGACAGCATTGTAGGCATCAAAGGCACACACCTGACATTCTAAACAGTAGGCTGTAAAATGATTCTGCCTTGTAAAATACTCATCATTATTTTTGCCAAACCCTGCTGAGGGGGGAAAATACTTAGGTGGGAAAGAGATCAATATTTGAGTCCTATTTTACAATAAATTCTCCTTTCTCTGTTAAACCAGACAATTTAAGATCATGTAAGATGATCATTTTTTAAGGTGCACTCAGTAAAATGTATGTTTAAGTTGCGGTGAAACCTACTGTAGTGGCGTAGATGCAGCATCATGTAAAAACACTAGTTCTCCTTTAAAGACGTCACTGTAAACATTTGCTATTCACAGTCAGCCATGATTAATTTACTTTGCAGGTGAAAGCTTCTAATAGAGCGCAACAGTGTCCTCCCACTTTTTCAGCCGTGTTGGTTCCGGTATTTTTTCCATACATTTCTTCCAAAGGGATTTCATAAAATCCTTCATAAAAGAGTTTCAAGCCATGAACCAAACCAACCAGCCCCGAAGTGAATCACAACATTACAAACTTTGATTTGACGCAAAAAAAAAAAAAAAAAGTATTTGAAAGTCAGAAAAAAGGTACCAAAGGTACAAGACTGTGTACTTGAGGGAATGAACTACAATCCCATGAAGCATTGCGAATGTAATCAAATTTAAAACTATGGACAAATACTGTATAAAGCTATTGATTTAAAATTGTTGACTGTACATATAGAATCAATATATTTAAAATATATGGCAAAATATATAAGTAGTTTGAGAGTTTAGGGAGACAAGCTCAATCTTTTGCTGCTGTTTATTTACAACTACTGACTGATGCCTAAATCCGCTACTGATTGTTAATAATTCCCCTAAGGAAAAAAAACTCTAACTCTATTAAGGGATTACTGGGATTATAAAGCAAGTAATATTCAGCTGGTCATGTGATCTCAAAGTGGCACCACTCATGATTATGTATAACAAAGCAGACCTTTCCCCAAGACTGATATGACTAGAGTCTTTATCTCATGTGAGTGTACATCAGTTTAAACACATTTTACACACATCTACTATTACTATTTTTTTCTGTTTAAAATAGCTGCAAAATCTGAGTGCACCTTTAAATATACTAACTAAACTCATTAAAAACACACACACACACACACACACAATGGGAGATTTTAATCAGTTAACATTAGCTTTCTGAGAAGCAAATTTTATAGAGAACAGTCCTCTGGTGGTGGTAGAGTGAAAAATATCATCCTGAGATGTTTAAACACCATTTTCTATAGATCTCTGACTGGCGTGGTGTGTGTGAGGTGGAGTATGTGATAATGGAGTGTGATGTGCAGCCTGCAGTTTCCCTCTCCGCCACTCTGTTGATGCCACACCTGCCACAACTGGAGGAGGCTGAGCCAGCATGGCTGACCGAGCATGCCACCAGGGTCTGGCTGCACATGGGCGGATCTGGTGGTGTGACGCCTGTGAGCCCCACAGATTTGATTTGAGGCCTGAAGCGAAAGAACAGAAACCACGGCATACATCCCAGTGAAAGCCAACGGCAAACTCACAGGAAGAGAAAGAGAGATTAAGAGATAGAATGGGTGGGCCTGAGACAAATAGAATGAATAAACAAGGTGAAAAAGTAACTGAAAGATAAAATACCAAAAAGTCATCACAGCATTAATTAATCTTTGTTCATGTTAGATAATAAAAATACAATTGTTCATTGTTAGTTCATAGTGCATTAACTAATGTTAATACGTAAGCACAACTTTTGATTTTAAAAATGTATATGTTGAAATTAACATTAAACATTCGTCTTGATTGCACCAATCAGTGTTTTTCCCCCATTAAAAAAGTTTTACTCCTAAAGTAATTAATTGTAATTTTGAAACATATGTATAAAATCATGACCGCTCACAGGAGATGAAGACTCTGGTCATATCAGTAACCTTATAAAAGCTGTTTTATTCTACACGAGGGAGGAGCGCCCTCATGGGGACTGCCATTTTAGAATCACATGACCAATTGAATACTACTCGCTTAATCTCAGTAACCGTCTTTTTATTGGACACTTTCACTCATGGATTAAATTAATTAAATTAATCATGGCTGACTGTGAAAAGTGAATTTCTACAATGCCATCTGTTACTGAAACTATTGATTTTGAATGATGCTGCATCCACACCACTAGGTGTCACTGTAAATCCATGATAACACAAGCAAAAAGTTACTGAGTGCAACTTTAACTAAGAATAATACATGATTTAAGAGTATTGTTCAACGTTAGTTCATTTTAACTAATGCAGTTAACTAATGTTAACAAATGGAACCTTACTGTAAAGTGTTACCAATTAGTCATCGCCCACCCCTAATGTCATCAGATGAGGAACATGGTGAAAAGTTAGTGATCAAACACTGATAATCTGCCGTTTTACTTGTGATTTGTGTGAAAGGGATTAAAAGTCATTGTTGTAGCACCTCTAGTGTACAGTTCACCAGGAAACTGCTTAGATGCGTACAACGAGGCACTCGTTAAACAGTTGTCCTTAAACAGAGTTACTGTATTATAGGGCATGAGTCACGTGGACTACTTATATCATGTTTATTTGTCCTTTTTGAAGCTTGACAAACACAGTACATTATGGAAAATGAAAAAGAGATGCATAAAAACTGTTAAAAAATAATCACATATGTGATTGGAACGACATGAGGGTGAGTAAATAATATAACATTTTCATTTTGGGATGAACTGCTTCTTCAAAAACAGAACTGTTTTAAAGCACCCGCACACTTTCTTTTCAAAGTGCACATACTTGTCACTCGCTAGTACATCAAACTCAAGCATGCACTTATCAATAACGGCCCCAGTTCTTCTGATGTTCTGCAGACCACACAAAATTATTTCCATTTTGCCTCACCAATGCGTTCCCATCAGTAGCAAGTGACATACTGAAGAGGCCTCTCTAAAGGTCAACCTGCTCTCATGTGACCTGTGGTTTAGCATCGCACTATACTGGAAAAACCCAGAGAAAGCAGCGCGCTTACAGAGAGGTTGGGGGATCGCTTCAAGCATGCTGTACTCTGAAAGCAGCTCTAGATATGAATCATTGCGTACCAGAATGACAGATTCATTAGTAAAGAAACTAATCAGTGGTACGTGCCTGCAGGAATGTCCCACGTCACCAAATCTCATCAGTATCTTACAGGATTCTTTTTTTTTTCCTCACTTAGTGATACTGCACCAGTCGAAAGTATGGAGGCAAATACTCATTCATTCTTTAGGTACATTTCTAGTTTCAACATTATTTGTACTTCAGACCTTTTTTTGTTAGACAAGAGTCATTGACCCACGTTTGGTTTTTGCCCACTGTAAATGGGTAAAATTGAACAATTTACAAATAGAGCCACATTAGAGAGCCCCATAGCTCTGGGATTTAACCATATATATATATATAAAGTTTATTCTGAATCAGAACATAAAAGGATATTAAGGTATATTTAATACTATTTCATTCTAGGCACTCCAACTTTGGAAAAAATAAATTGCAAAAAGTGTGCAAGGTGTGCTGAAGTAATTGACCAACGAATCTCTGCTATGCTGGGAACTTCCTTCTGGTCCAACTCAAAAAAGTCAATTTTAGCTTTGTAAAGAAATTCATAATTCATAGTTTAATTTGACTTATTTAAAGCATTTAAGCTTAGGCCTTTAAATCGAATGGTTTTTAAGATCACGAGGAACATACATTTAGTCAAGGCTGTCCAAACTTTTGTCTTGTAGTGTATATTTGACGGATGCATAAACCAAATAAAAAAATGCAGACGTCTGCAAAAATACCATTTACTCTCTGATTATTAATAACCAATGAATTTTAACATTTATTCCACTGACTCAATTTGACTTAAAGGAAACAAAACCAGGAAAAAAAAAAAAGTGTTAGAATGTGTCTGAACATAAATGATTACCACAGTGATCATTACTCCTGTCTGCAGTCATCGTAACTTCCAACTGCAGTAATCCCTCAGCGCCCGAGTTTTAGAGGCCTGGTTAAAAGACACAAAATCAGTCTGAGCTTTTAGACCTGGCCAAAGGAAAACCACCACTCCTCAGCAATGAATATTTTAGCCTCCAGATTAGAGTGAGTGACCACAGGCTGCGTTAAGAATTACTGGCCAGAGGCAAAGAGGACACTTAACAAATGATAATGCCCATTTCTATCAGATTGAGGAGACACGGCCAACAGCTGAGAGCCACCGTGGTCAAACCCAAACCACTATGCCAAGCTCTGACCACACACTCCATGGACACATCAACAACACACACACACACACATCTAAAGAGAAGTGCATGCCTCTAAGCATTGTGTGTATGCATAGGGCTGTGTGTATTTGAACCAACATAGTCTCATGACAGCTTGTAATAATTTGTATGCCATGGCGAAATCATAAGATATTATTACTTTTATTCCCAAAGAGACCAACCAATCAACAAACAGAATTTCAAATCAATACAATACATGCATAAAATTTTAGCTAGCCTCCAGTCCGGCACTTTTTAAAATAATGTCTGTGAAAAACATTTGGTTACTCATTGCATATTTATTTATGCGATACAAATGACTGATCTAATGTCAATAACCTGTAGTACGAAGGTTCCCTAGTCTCGTTCCAAACCGTGATGTATTCTTTTTTCTGTGGTACACAACAATGATTTTCCTATTAATATAATGGTTAGGTTTAGGGTTTGGTTAGGGTTTACACTCGTAATAACATTGTTTGTTGGTTTGTTTATTTTTCTTTATGGGAGTAAAAGTCGCAAGGTTTTGTAGGAGCGAACTTGTATGATTTCTTACGATTTCGTCATCTCGTACTAGTATTACGACTTCTCATCAGACCAATTAATTTCTTACATTTGTAGATTTCTTGTTATGTTTCCGAACCAGAGAAATATATGACAAACCAAACAATGGATGTCGCTGCAGTGGCGTGGGGTGTGAAGTTGGTGTGTGAATGTGTACTGTTGTCATAGCGACCACAGTTCGAATCTGTGTTTTGTCCCACGATTTCCTGTTTCCATTCTTAATATTTCCTTAAATACTATAATAGATAAAAATTAATATAAATGTTGATTTCTTCGCAGTGATTTGATCACGGTGAATGTTGGGGAGTGTAGAGAAGTGTTTGATCCGGAGGCAGTGTCTGTCGATCACACTCGTTCCCACGGCTCGGCATCACTTGTGTGTAGATTGCATCACTGTATTACTAATATTGTAGTAACCATGTTTTTTTGGCAGAAATCATACTTTTAATGCAATTAACCATGGTGTCAGTACAGTAATATGGTGATAATATAGTAACCATGGTTAATTTTTTGATTACTGTAAATTTACAAAAATACCATGGTGAGACTATGGTTACTGTAGTAAAACCAAGGATATTTTTTCTAAGGTAAGGTAATGTAGTGTGTCTGTGTGACTCTAAATAAACACAATAAACACACTGCAAATGATGCCCATATATGTATGTTAGTATTTAAATATGGGAGCAAATAGTATCTGACACTATCTGCACCAAGAACTGCTTCATTCATATCATTTGCATATTTATTACAAGGCAGTGGTAGCTCAGCGGTTAAGGCTCTGGGTTACTGATCAGAAGGTCAGGGGTTCAAGCCCCAGCACCGCCAAGATGCCACTGTTGGGCCCTTGAGCAAGGCCCTTGACCCTATCTTCTCCAGGGGCTCTGACCCCAGCCTAGCTGGGATATGTGGAAAAAGAAGAATTTCACTGTATGTGTGCAAATGTATAATGTGATAAATAAAGAAAATTATTAATTATAATTATCTTCAGAGCCATGTGTTATATATCGCTGGAGAGGTCTTAATTAGAAGAATGCAATGAGTAAATTTATTTAACTAAGAGGCCAAACTGCAGTGAGTTTTAGTGTATGGAATTCCCACAGACACACTAAAATCTAATAAATAGGAGTGTCTTTTTGGTCACGTTTTTCCTTATTACTTCCTGAAACAGACATATAACACATACAATGACATTTTGTAATTTACAGAAGACTATCCCGATTCAAACAAGCCCAAAGACAACATAATATGATAAGCAGATCTTGAAATATTCCTCAAAGAGTGAACATGGAAAGACGATGCACAAAAGGGTGCTCAACACACATTGTTTGTGTGTGTGAGTTTGTGTCTAATCTATTCATTTCCAATGACTGGTCATTTTTGACCAGGAACACAACAAGTGTAACAAAGTGAAATATATATGAAAATTTTATTCCAGTTGGATTAAGCAAAAAAAAAAAAAAAAAAAAGTAATCCAGGTCAAAATAACCAGAATACAACACAGGGGTTAACATTTCTGATTGCCCTCTTTGTGGGAGACACAACGTAAACATCAGTCACACATAACGATAACTGTCAATCCCATTTGTGATTTTGTTTTGAAGCACAAACAGCCTTACGGCCACTTTTCTGACTACTTCCTCCATCATAACGCAGAAAATGACCAGTTACTGCCCACAAATGTACTGCAGTAAAATAATCCGGCAAATAAATGGACATAAAAACCATGCAAACACATTTGTACATCATTCATTTTACATACTGTCGTACTGTACTGAATTAACTCTCTTTTTCTGTTTGGGATCTGAGAGATTTTTATTTTTAGAAGAATATCTCATTCTGTAGATACATACAATGCAAGTGAAAGGTGAACAAAACTTTAAAGCTCCAAAAAGCACATAAAAGCAGCATAAAGGTAATCAAATAGACTCTAGTGGTTTAATCCGTCATCTGAAGCGATCCCGTAGGTTTTGGGTGAAAACAGACCAAAATGTAACTCCTTTTTCACTGTACATCTTGCCATTGCAGTCTCTAGGCATGATCGTGATTTCAAGCACATTTTCACTTACTAGTGCTTGACGCTTGTGCAGAGCGCTAGAATGTTGCTAGGAAGAGTAATCGAGAGTGAAATCATGATCGCCAAGGAGACTGCTGATGTCAAGATTTATAGTGAAATAGGAGTTATATTTTGGTCTGTTCTCACCCAAAACCAACTGGATCGCTTCAGAAGACATGGATCAAACCACTGCAGTCATATGTATTACTTTTATGCTGCCTTTATGTGCTTTTTGGATCTTCAAAGTTCTGGCCACCATTCATTTTCGTTGTATGGTCCTACAGAGCTGAGGTATTCTTCTAAAATCTTTGTTTGTGTTCTGCGGTAGAAAGAAAGGCAGACACATCTGGGATGGCATGAGGGTGAGTAAATTATGAAATATGAGTTTCTCAGATGAATGAAAAACATTTATTGTCCCCAAAAGGGAAATATGTCTTGGACTCATGGTGCATTTACATACATACATACACAAAATATTGTTCTTGTCCTTTAAATCATTATATAAATAAAAACAATAAACAATAAAACAATAATACCACATAAACCATCTCACAATAAAAAGCATAAAATACTATAATTAGAAAAATGCATTTTTTTTATTTTTTTTTACACAAACGTCCTTGGGGTCTCTGGGATCCCATACATAAAGAGCATGCAGATAATCTCAACAGAACATGAGGGTTTAATCTGTAATAATATCTGTAAAAGATATGCATAAAAATGTTAGAAACCATTAAAAAATGTCTCCATAATTTGCTAGCTTTTAAAATGTTCTGAACCATCAGCTAAACTCCTTCTCCTGTCTTCTGCAGTTCATCACGAGCTATAGAAATTTGTATTTTTTTAAAAAAAAATTTTTTTTATCTCAATCTAAAGATTATAATGCCTCGCCAGAAGAAAACGGAAGACATTTTGGAGTTCCACGGCCATCAGTATACATATTCAGATATTGATCTAGCGGGTAAGAGATCTGATTCCTAGAGAGGTCGCCACAGTAATCTGGTTTACAGCTCTGTAGTTTGGAGACAGAGCTGGCAATGATAGCCCTGCCTGATTGAATTTGGGATTTTTAACGTGAGGTAATTGCTGACAGGCAGTGGGTCAGACAGCCTTCGGCCCAATCAAGCGCTATCATATGTCACGGTAACAGTTCATGGCCCCAGAGAGAGAATGAGAGAGAGAAAGAGAAGGAAGTGATAGATATAACTGCCTAATCTCTCTTTCTCACACACACACACACACACACTCACACATGCTCAAACAATGTATCAGCTTATTTTCCATGCATTTAAATTCTTCAACTTTGAGTGTCATAAGTCAAAGGTCAGATTTCAGGATTAACTTTACCACAGCAACCAAAGGGTCAGGACTTTTCTAGCTACAGTTACAGTAGCCCCCACTGGTAGATGCCATAACTACACCATTATGAGGGCAAAAAGCATCTTTCTCCATTGATGGCCATTCAAAGGTGGCTATATATATATATATATATATATATATATATATATATATATATATATATATATATATATATATATATATGTAGGGCTTTACTGGTTGTTTAGATCAGTGTTACTATCAGAAATAATTAATAATTATTTCTTTAGTTATTAATTAATATTTAAATTAATTAATTGAATCTAACTCATTAAAACCTCATATGGGGCTCCAGTAAATGTAGTGTGCTACGTTTAGGAGCAAGTTTGGTTATTAGCAATAATTAATAATTATCAAAGATAATTATTAATTATTAAAATCAATAGAACATTGATGAGAATCAATGTTAGTTTTTTTTAATCCTTTAAATCAACAATTATCAAAGATAATCGTTAATTGTTAACATCGATGAAACATTAATTAAAATTAACACTAGCTTATTGATCATTCAAATTCAACAATCATCAAAGATAATTATCAATTATCAAAAATCAATAGAATATTAATAAGGATTAACATTGACGGGGCACCACCCTGGAATCAGGGACTAATAACCAGATAGTAAAACAGTCTCAATATTAGATTGTTTTCTTAGGAAAATCGACATCCGAAGAATATCGATTTTCGGAAAAGAAAACAATGAATGAAGGTTTGAATCCGAGCACTGACATCCCGTCAGCATGACACAAGCGTATGCAAACAAACCAAAACACTTCTCTTTGTAATATAAACAAAGTTTATTTATGCAATAATATCAATTAATAATTAATACAATGCAGTCAATAAACTTCCGACTTACAACTACAAACTAAACAGTGATATGATTAGATATGGAAATAAAAAATTATCCTATAACACATAAGGTGTGTGTGTGACAGTGTGTGTGTGTGTGTGTGTGTAAGGAGGGACGCGCACAAAATGGCGGACGTGACTCTCGTGGAGATTATGTCACGCGAGACTTCCGGCCAGGGAATATGACCGCGAATGGGGGCGGAGAGAAACCAGTCAATGGCGTCTACCAGTTACCGCGTGTATCCGCTTGTAAGATAGCTTAGGGACAAAGCTGGGCTTTAGCATTAAGCTATCCAATAGCCAAAAATGTGTGCCAGAATGTTTGTGAGGGGTCGCGTGCGTGTGTGTGTGGTTAGTACGAAAGAGAGAGAAGTGACGGCCCTAAAGCCAATTTCGCGATCGTGGGAGAGAAAGCAGCTGTTAGTTCATCGCTCAGAGACGCGGTGGACAGCTCGTAAACAGTCCCGCATTATTTGACTCTTTAATGGATGAACTCAGTTGCTGTCTCATCCGCGATGGCGAAATTGCACAACAGTCCAATTTGGTTGGACCACAATACAGCAAAACAAATTTGTGATAATTAATACCCTGAGTATTAATAATGAGCGGACATGGCGGTACAGCTGTTGATTCTCGGCGGGCTGGCGGAGAACTCAGAAATGTCGACTTGATTGAAGATGGAAGAGAAATCTTTAATCTCTTCACTTCTGTAGGCAAACGGATGAAGATGCGAATTGCTCAGCGGTCTCCTTCGGATCCGTTAGAGTGTTCGGTTGAACACAGAGTAATCTCAACTCGTCCAGCGAGATGGAGATTGTATGGCCAAGTCGGACGTTACTTCCTTGTGCCACGAGGTTGCACCTGAGAGCAGCGATGAAACTGCGTCTATACAGGACGAACAAAGTTGCTGGAAGCAAATCCTGGAAGCATTTCAGAGGTATTTCAACTCCTGATGATGTCATGTTTGAGGGACGTTCTGTTGTGTGCCTCATCCAATAGGAGTTGAGAGTTCGATCCTTTAGTGAGCAAGGCTTCATGGGATTTGTAGTCTGTTTTGGACTCCCTTTGTTTGATTTTGGCGCAATTTTTATCAGTAAGATTTACGACTTGGTGTGTGGGGGCTGAGTTAGGTTTTACGACTGTGTAAGGCCTGCCTTTGTCTTCTATCTGAATACATGAGGCCCAACATGGGCGGGTGTGTGTGGGTGTGTGTGTGTGTGTGTGTGTGTGTGTGCGATAGAGAGAGCTCTGTTGGGGCCCATTTCTAACCTGTGCTAAATGGCTTCAAAAGGTTGTGAGCAATTCAGTGGTAAAGGTCATGTGTTTGCTATGCTAACCTGTGACCTCTGGTCTATTACAACGGTGGCTCAGTGAAAGCGCTCAGAGAATGAGAGCGAGACACAAGGTGTGTGACATCTCTAATGGACATGTGTTCCCAAAAGGACTGCCCCAATACAAGTGAATTATTAAACAAGGCAAAACTGTGATCACACACCCCTCATTAATGTGTGCGCGCGCACACACAGTTTGAATCAGGGCCATCCTGTGGGTTTGTGGGGCCCTAGGCGAGATCATGAAAATGGGCCACACGGGTGTAAAAATAAAAGCTAAAAAAATGGAACTACTGCAATGTGACAAGCTGTATTTTTATTTTTTTATAATAAAGTACCAAAAGTCACACTGCATAACTATTATTTAGTGCAACAGATAATCAGTTTTATTGAAAAATAAAGTGGTGGACTGAGTGTTTATTTTAGGAATCAGGGTTTAAAATTAAAGGGTTAGTTCACACAAAAAATAAAATTCCCTCATCATTTACTCACTCTCATGCCATCTAAGATGTGTATGTCTTTCTTCTGCAGAACACAAACAAATATTTTTAGACAAATATCTCAGCTCTGAAGGTCCATACAATGCAAGTGAATGGTGGCCAGAACTTTGAAGCTCCAAAAAAGCAGATCAAGTCAGGATAAACATAATCCATCAAACTCAAGTGGTTAAATCCATGTCTTCTGAAGTAATTCAGTTGGTTCTGGATGAGAGCAGACCAAAATGTAGTTCCTTTTTCACTGTACATCTTGTCAGCAGTCTCCTTGGCGATTGTGATTTCAAGCTCGATTACACTTCCTTTAGTGCCATCTAGCGCTCTGTGCATGCGTCAAGCACTAGGCAGAGTAATCAAGCTTGAAATCATGATCATGCCTAGAGACTGCAATGGCAAGACGTACATTGAAAAAGGAGCTATATCTTGGCTTGTTCTCCCCCAAAATCAGCAGGATCGCTTCAGATGTCAAATGGATTACCTTTATACTGACTTTATCTCCTTTTTGGAGCTTCAAAGTTCTAGCCACCATTCACTTGCATTGAATGGACCTACAGACATGAGATATTCTTCTAAAAAGAATAAAAAAGATATTCTTTGTTTGTGTTCTGCAGATGAAAGAAAAGCATACACATGGGATGGCATGAGGGTGAGTAAATGATGAGGGAATTTTCATTTTTGGATGAACTATTCCTTGAAGCAGACTGGTGAAAAAAGATTAGTTTCATGACATATAGTGTAATGCAAGTGCTTATAACTTTTGACAAATATGTGGCAATGTCACCAAACCGATATGGTATTGTCAGGGTTTGGTCACAATGCCACATATGAAGTTTCATGTCAATACGCCAAAGCGTTCATGAGATAGAGACTCAGATCCTTACTGGCATCTTGCCATATAATTTGTTTATACGTTATATGAGAAAAGTTCAGTCTATTAAAAAGCTTTTCATAACATTTTGTCATGAGCATCCCTGGATGATACATGGGAAATTTTGTGCAAATCAGATGTACGGGCTTGGAGAGATTGAAAAAGTATTTTTTTCTGAAAATTCAAAATGGCAGAAAATCTAGCGGGAGGAGCTTAAACGATGCAAACTATTAGGAAAATTGTTTATAGGACTCATGGTTCAAAGTTATTAGCCATAACATAAGTGAAACATAAGTGAAAATTTCAACCATTGGTGCTGCTAGAGGTTTTGAGTTAGAGGCCCCAAATTTTGTGTGGGGGTTATTCATACCCACCCCTATCAGTGTGCCACATTTCAGTATTTTCCTACTTACAGTTCTACGGGCTGCCATAGACTTCAAGAGCGGAAGCAGAATAATAAGAAAACTAACAGAAACATTCAACAAAACATAAGCTAGGGGTCTGCCTAGGGTTTGATCATGTGACCCTGTCTTTTCAGTTTTCAGTGCCCTTTTAATTTGGGTTGGTTGCCCAAAGCAAGTATTGCCACATAAATACATTTGAGAAGTCTATTATTTAATATAAGTGAGCAACACGCTCCTCAGACTATGGAAATCAACTGGTATGTGAATCATTTGTTGCCTAGTAATGGTCATGTTCATGACAGCCAGATCTGCGCAGATAAGCTGACATCATTTCTTACAAGTAAAGCATATGCACTATATCTGCACAGATTTAGCTTACATGAACTTCAGTAGACACTTAAAAAGATACTTCAAAACATGTCCAAATGTACGTCCTTTTAAATTATTACAGCCAGCATTGATGAATGCCAATAGTACTACCAATAGTAGTGTACTACATTTAAGCTACTTAAATTTGTGATTAAAAAATGAAAATTCTTTCATCATTTACTCACCCTCATGCCATCCCAGATGTGTATGACTTTCTTTCTTCTGCAGAACACAAACAAAGATACTAATAAAAAATATCACAGCTCTGTAGGTCGACAATGCAAGTGAATGGGGACCAGCATTTTGAAGCTCAAAAAATCACATAAAGGCTACATAAAATTCATATGACTCCAGTGATTAAATCCATGTCTTCTGAAGCAAAATGATAGGTGTGTGAGAAACAGATCAATATTTAAGTAAATTTTTTTACTATAAATCTACACTTTCACTTTCAATGTAATATTGTGATTAGTGAGTTACCCCCTAGCTATTTATTGTTTTGTTTTTCTCAGTTTGCTGCATTTATTCATGATTTTGTTGTGCTTGGTTGAGTTATCTGTCATGCATGTGGTGATTATTCAGAACTCATCTGTACCTAATATACCTGTTTTGGTAGTCATCACTGTTATTCTTGTTTGTCTGTTAAATGTTGAGGTTCATGTCCATGTAGCTGGTTAGACTAGTGTCATCATTAAAGTTAACGTTAAAGGAATATTCTGGGTTCAACACAAGTTAAGCTCAGTCGACAGCATTTGTAGCATAATGTTGATTACCACAAAAAAATTATTTCGACTTGTCCCTCCTTTTCTTTAAAAAAGCAAAATATCTGGGTTTCAGTGAGGCGCTTGCAATGGAAGTGAATGGGGCCAATTCGTAAACAGTAAAATAATTACAGTTTCAAAAGTATAGCCACAAGACAAACAATATGCGTGTAAACGTGAAATGCTATATCCAATTTTACAAATGTGTTGCCATGACGACCTAACACTGCAAACCCTAAAACAACTGTAAAAATTATGATTTCAACAACTTTACAGCTCAAAAAAATAGAGTTTTAACAGAAGAATTAATGTAAGTGCTTTTATAAAGGTATAAGCTTCACATTTCTGCCTTTAAACCCTCCAAAAATGTATCCCATTCACTTCCATTGTAATCCTCGATTTTTGCTTCTTCTTCTTTTTTTAAAGAAAAGGAGTGATGAGTCGAAATTGTTTTTCTGGTAATCAGCATTATGCCACAATGTCAACTGAGCATAACTTGTATTAAACACAGAATATTCCTTTAATACTTGATTGGTCCAGTTAATTGATTGTAAAGGTATTGATCTGGTTTTGTCGTGATGTGCACATCCAGTATGAATGATGAGCATCCTTGATTTGGAGATCTATTCCTTGATCGTGGGTTAGGGTTGGGCCCTAGGTGATCATTTACAGTTTATCATCTGCAGACAGGACGGCACTGGTTTGAATTCATGCCTTGAGCCCATTTAAGAGCTCTTTTATTTATTTTTTGCTCTCTCAAAGTCTTTATGTCCCATGTAAAATCTCTCATTTTCTCTCACTCTCCATTCTCCATTCCATTCTCTATTTATTCTTTGTTTTCCCCAAAGAAACCAGACAGTTCCTTATGCTGAGTCATTTTTAAACATGTTAAATTTTATCAGTCACATAATGCTATCATACATATTTGAGAGTCTGAAACCACAGGCAAAATTTAGCAATGATTCGTTAATTTCTCACACTTCTGCTTCCTGAACGTAAGCCGCAAACAGACAGACAGATAACAGTGCCAGAGCGGCCCGTTGCAAGACCAAGAGCATGTGTGTGTTTGTGTGTGTGATGCAGATGAGTGCATGTGTGTGTGTGATTTGAGTGTGTTGAGTTTGCTTACTCTCACCAATCCTCTATCGGTTGTGCCTCATGTTACCTAATCTGACAAAACACTCACACACAAGCATTTATCTAGATATCCCCAGAGGAAAATGTTATTGCTCAAATATTGCTCTTAACGGATGTTTTTTTTTTTTAAATTTTTTAAAGTATTTCCATTTAATCTCATTGCTGTCTAGGAGAAACAGCTGAGATATTAAAGAGATCTTTCTTTCCCGTAGGTCTAATAGGAAGATAAACGCAAAGAGGCAGCTGTCACAGAAGAGGGTGATATGGGGACATGAGGTTCCACCTGCTGGCAGAGATGAATCAGGTTTCTGTCTCTGAAAAAAAGTTTGCCAGAATTTTAATTTTTTTAATTTTTTTATTTTTTTTGCCACACCTGCCAATGGTAAGTGATTTCAGAAAATGTACTGGCCAAAATTATTTACAGGTTTTATTTACAGGTCATACCAACACATGTGATGTTGATTCACTATATAACACATTTGACAGAGTGCTTTGTGTAATAGGCCTAATGTTGACAGAGCCATTTGACATCACTAATAGCTCTCTCTCTCTGTGTGTGTGTGTGTGTGTGTGTGTGTGTGTGTGTGCATGCGTGCGTACATATGTGTTACTAATGGCTCATTGTGAGTCCCTCATCACCCAATGAGCCATCATGTCCCCAAAAAAAAACATCATCTGTCACTTTTCCCTCTCTATCTCTCTTCTTGTCTCTTTCTCCTCCTGCGGGAGTTGTGTTGCAGTTCTGTCTCTCTGGGGTCAGACTGAATATGTAGTCTCGTAAACAACATCTATTATTCACCAGCTGACACTGATCATCGGACTCGTCTCCAAGAGCGGCAGTCCGTCAAAGCATGAAATATATCCATCTATCCGTCCACTCTTTCATTTGAAGTATCCATAAAAATCTGGCTTTGTTCTGTGTCCGAACACACATTTCTCATCTCAATGAAATGGAAATATCCCAATGCACATCATGCTTAAGTCATTTATGTCATTCTTCGAAAAGTTTACAATAAGTAAGTAACAAGACTCATTTGAGTGCATTTGCATTAGTCCAATAAATGTATTCCCACAATTTTGTCTTTTATCCTGTATTTATTTATTTATTTATTTATTATCCTGTTTCCTGCAACTAATGCATTCAGATTTGGATACTGCCCTCATGATAAGCATATTCAATGGCGAAACATTCATCGCTAAAATATTGAACCGTAAAGGAATATTCGGGATTCAATGCAAGAAAAGCTCAATCAACAGCATTTGTGGCATAATGTTGATTACCAGAAAATGTATTTTGACTTGTCCCTCCTTTTCTTAAAAAAAGTACAAATCAAGGTAACAGTGAGGCACTTACAATGGAAGTGAATGGGGACAATTTTTAGAGGGTTTAACCTCTTGCGACCCCGCGTCCACATGTGTGGATGTTTTATTTTGGCTTTGCTATATGCAACGCATAATTTAAATGAATTAAAACTGCCTGAATACTGTTCACAAGACTCTACACTGTCATTTAAGGGTTAAACTTCTGATACACCGCATCACGTGACACAACAGCATGACCTTGATTTCTGTGAAGCACTCTTATGGGTGCAGTGCCAATAATAGTGCCTCTGGAAAGAAACCTCTTTAGTTTTTTTCTGATTGAAACCTGTTTGGTTGTAAAGAGTAGCGCCTCTAGTTTCGTTTGATATGCCGCTTTAAAAAATCTATTCATTTTTCACACGTCAGCACGCTAGTGAAGATGAAGTCCACATATGTGGAAAATGGGACTGCGTTCCCTAAAAAGTTGAAAAAACTTGTTAGTTATGTTGAATAATTTTCAACTATAACACATCTGTGGGTCATTTCACTTCATTTTAATATAAAATGTGTTACATTTTATTTTGTTATCACTGTACAATATGGTTCTATTCATTAATATTAGTAAATGCATACCTGTATATTTACTGTGCATTTTCACATTGAGTATAAATGTATTCATGCAAAAGCTGAAAAATGTTGCTTTCAGAGGCTTTATATAGAGTTAGGATGAAAATAAGGTGCATTTCAAACTGTTCTGAGACCAGTGCAGACAGACAGCACACTGGAGGTTAAGTCATTCACTAAATAGGGAGCAAGGGTGCATCCTATAGCTTTCTACTGTATGCAGCGTATGAACTGTATGAAGTGCATTTACTCCTAAAATCTGACCAAAAGTTCAATTTCAGGCTACAGATGATGTTTGGACCACTCAAGATGTTTGGCAGACATGGGACAATGATAATCATTACATAGATTCAGAATTTGATAATGCCAAATATTTATTTTAACATGGTTGGCAGTGATTTGATGATGCTGGCCATTACTTTTAATCAGAATTATTTATTCAGCTTCATAAAAAAATCAGCTGTGATGTCTATAACATCTCAAAAACATGAATAACCAACACTCCTGGACACATAATAAACTATTTGATGACTTTCTATAGCTTGGTCAAGGGCGTAGCAGCCACGGAGACGTGGGGGACACTTCCCCTGCACTCTATATAAAGGTGATTTTTGTTCCCCAAACTTTTCCAAGCTAGACCCATACGAGTCCAAATGGTGGATTTGTATACAGTATTCTTTGTGTTTTGTTACTTTGAGCTGATTGAGCGACCATCCAGACAATCTCATGAGCCGAAACAACCCTTACATAATAGGCCGTCAGTCAGACAGTCTAATCAACGTGGCTCCGTTCATTTCTACAAAGCTGCTTTCAACAACGCTCATTTATCCATGTTTTTATCGGCATTGATGTTGATCTAAATTAATAATCTAGAGATGAGGAACACACAAATGAGAGTTATTTATCGGCATGTCATACTTGATTGGCAGCATTACGTGAAATGCACTGCAGAAAAAAAAACAAAGAACAATCCTTCTTTTAAGCACACATTGTAAGTGGAGTTTATATCAGCGCATGAGTCTTCATTAAGTTATGCTTTTTACATTATGTTTGTGAGGTAATAGTTTGATCGGTTGTTTTTGCCAATTTAAGCAGAATACTAGATCTGTGTTAAATATATAAAGCTATATTTTTAATATCAGCTCCTGTTTTTTACCTCTATGTTGGTGTACAGTCGACAAACCGTAGGAAAAAATATAGATCTGCTGTGTTCTTAGACCTCTTAGGCATTTTACTGAAGTGAATAAATATGTAGACATGCTTTTTTTATACATGAAAATGTACGGATGTTATTGAAACTCATAATTATTATAAGACTATTATTGTTGACTTCTGATGAAAGTCATGCTCAGCAGCTCGCAAACTGTAGGGAAATGATAGATTTTCTTTGTTCTTATAATGTTTAAAACCTCTAATAAAGTCTCTTTGTAGGTCTATAGACATACAAATTTTAAAGGATTAAAATGTTCTTTTGATCGTAGATTCAGTGACTAACTCTTTTCACACAAGACACTCATTTGTCACCACCTTCTGGCATCACCAGAAATGGTCACTGAATCATTAAATGGATCTGAACAAACTTTAGTGAACGTAGTCAAAAAACTCGAGCCACTTGGATACATTTAAATCCCACAATGCATAAGCACAGAGTAACAAATAAAATGATGCACATGCACAATTGTCATTATTCAGGACCAGCTTGTGCTCAGTCTTTTATTGTCATGTGAAAAAGAAGTGAAACAGAAGTAAATTTTGCAATTATTTTGCAATACATTAAACTTTAAAATACTACAAATATTAAAAGTAAATAATACGTATATATTAATATAATACTTATATCATACTTACATATTAATATATATTGTCTGTGTGAGCCACCTACTAACAGCTGTGTCCCCCCACTTTTAAATGACTGCTACGCCCCTGAGCTTGGTATTATGTAAAATTGCACAACTAGGTCCCACTGTCCACATATGTGGACAACAATTTTTTGGAAAACTATTTGCTCTAGAATTTTATTTTATTTTTCTATTTTTTTTAATTAATTAATTTATTTTGCTTGTTTATTAGGTGCTACTAGTTACAAATCAAAAAGAGAAATGGAAAATGCACACAGCAGTCACGCGAGACTCTCAGGAGGTTAAAGGCAGAAATGTGGAGCTTACAATTTTATAAAAATGCTTGCATTAATTCTTCTGTTAAAACTTGTGTATTATTTGAGCTATAAAGGTTTTTAAATCGTAGTTTTTGCAGGATTACATGGTTTACGGCGTTACCTCGTCATGGCAACGAAGTTGTCAAATTCGACAGAACTTTACACGGAAAGTAATTTTATCACACTAAAATCATGTTAACATGCATATTGTTTACTTCTTGTGGTTATACTTTTGAAACAGTGAGTAGTTTAACTTTTACAGATTGGCCCCATTCACTTACATTGTAGGTGCCTCGCTGTAACCCAGTTTTGCTCTGTTTTTTTTTTGTTTTGTTTTTTTAAGTTGAAATGTATTTTTGTGCTTATCAAAAATATGCCAGAAATGCTGTCAATTCAACTTAACTTGTAATGAACCCGGAATATTCCTTTAAGATGATCTTTTCAGAAGGGACATAATGAATATACCATCAGTCAAAAGAAATCAGGATGTTTCAGAAGAATCTTCCACCTGTCCCAAACATGGTGTCAAATTCATTAGATCCCTCTGAGGGCTTATTATGCACGACCCTAATGCACATACACATGGCCTACAGATGATGAGGAGGGCCTATCTGCGCTTCTCAGGGGCTTTCCATTAATTTTCATCGGGAATAAGATGAAATGAAGAAAAAAAGTGTCCAAGTCGGTACCTTGAAATTGCAGCTTTCCAAGCTACAAGCTTCTCATAACTTCTCGTAACTCAATAAGTGGTTACATTATAGACAAGCTACCCATTAAAATAGTAGCTGGACTACATTTAAGCTATTTAAGGGGGCAATTCCATGCTTAAAAAAACATCTTAAACCAGCCCTAGCTGGTTTGCCTGTCTTACCTGGTATATTTGATGGTTTTGAGCACTTGTCAGCTCATCAGGCTGGGAGACCAATGTAAATTTACAATATAAATAATATTTTATTTTTACTCATTACAGAAATGCGATATTTTTGCCTTACAGTAGATACAGAAAATGTGTTTAACTGTCATGAAAACAATGTGACAATGCAAAAAAAAAAAAAAAAAGCTAATGTTATAAACAAAATATCAATTTCTTATATTTATTTATTTTGATTTTAGGGTGATTTTGCGAGATTCACCTATAAAGTAACATCAAGAACTTCTTCAAAGAACAATGAAGACAATTCAAGAACCCAATACAGTGAAAAATGGTTCTTAAAGGGATAGTTCGCCCAAAATTGAAAATTCTCTCATGATTTACTCACCCTCTTGGCATCCAAGATGTGTATGACTTTCTTTCTTCTGCTGAACAGAAATCAAGATTTTTTTAGAAGAATATCTCAGCTCTGTAGGTCCTCAAAATGCAAGCGAATGGGTCCCAAAATTTTGAAGCTCCAAAATCCACAAAAAAGGATCATAAAAGTAATCTACATGACTCCAGTGGTTAAATCCAGAACTTCAGACACAATATGATAGGTGTGGGTGAGAAACAGTTAATTTTTTATGTAATTATTTTTATCATAAATTCTCTTCCCTGCCCATTAGGGGGCAATATGCATGAAGAATGTGAATCACCAAAAACACAAGAAGAAGAAGAATGTGAAAGTGGAAACTGACTGAGCAGGGAGGAGAATTTATAGTAAAAAAAAGGACTTAAATATGTATCTGTTTCTCACCCACACCTACTGTATCATATTGCTTCTGAAGATATGGATTTAACCACTGAAGTCATCTGGAGTACTTTTATGTTGTCCTTATGTGGATTTTAAAGCTTTAAAATTTTGCCACCTATTCACTTGCATTGTATGGACCTACAGAGCTGAGAAATTCTTCTAAAAATCTTTGTATGTGTCCAGCAGATGAAGGAAAGTCATACACATCTTGGATGGTATGAGAGTGAGTAAATAATGAGAACATTTTCATTTTTGGGTGAGCTAACCCTTTACGAAGAGGTGCTGCAAAGAACCATTGAAGCGCCTTTATTTTTAAGACTAAAGGCGCCTACCGGTAATCATGACAATTAATGACTGACATAATGTTTGCCCCAGTGAGGCCCACCAGCCTCTGTTACAATCTCTCTCTTGGACAGCTTACCCCGGAGCTGTTGAGACACACCCAGGGCTTTCTGCTCCTCACGCTCACTGTCGACGGCACGAGATTCGGTGATCACTTCCACATGTGACACCCATCATGAGCCACCAGAGCAGCAGTTCTACAATTGGATCTCATTAAGAGCGGAAGCCGGAGCTGGCGTGGGGGTACAAGCTTTACGGAAGGCAGAAACTGCTGGATGGAGTGAACATCACTCTTTGGTTACAGGGTGAAGAGCAGCTGCACACATTTGAGAAACTGCTGTTTCTACTCTGCAAGTTATTGTGACACGAATCTGTTCAAACCAAGGGGTCAAGGTTTGGCTGGTTAGCATAGGCCAGTTAGCTACTGCTGTTAGATGCTGTAGCTATGCAATTCTGGGGACTCAAAAGTAGTCATATATTCTGATGAAATAAAATCATTTGCAAGCAACATATAAATTGTGAATATTTCAATCTATTATACTGCCCTACAAAGACAAAATGAATTGCTTAGTTCAGAATGTTCACACAGATGAACTGGTTCACATAAATGATTCACTAATCTCATGAGCTCCTGCACATCATATATAAAGGGACTTTAAGGGTGAAATATTTAGGAAACTGTTGCTATTCATCACTATATTCCCTCTCAGTTATATAAAATAGGTTGTTTTCTAGTTTTACTAGTTTATATTTAGTCTAAATTTAAATGTTCAAGGAAGGAATTCCCTGACAATACCATATCAGTTTGGTGACATCGCCACATATTTGTCAAAAGTTATAAGCACTTGCATTACACTATATGTCATGAAACTAGTCTTTTTTCACCACTCTGCTTCAAGGAATAGTTCACCCAAAAATGAAAAATCCCTCATCATTTACTCACCCTCATGCCATCCCAGATGTGTATGACTTTCTTTCTTCTGCAGAACACATATGAAGATTTTTAGAAGAATATTTCAGCTCTAGAGTTCCATACAATGCAAGTAAATTGTGACTAAAACTTTGAAGCTCCAAAAAGCACATAAAGGCAGCACAAAAGTAACCCATATGACTGCAGTGGTTTAATTAATTTCTTCTGAAGTGATCCAATCGGTTTTGGATGAGAACAGACCATATTATAACTTCTTTTTCACAATAAATCTTGACATCAGCAGTCAAGCTCAAATACACATCTAGCACTCTGCGCATAAATCAAGAGCTAGAAAATGTAATCTGTTAAAAGGATTTATCTTTTTGATTTGTTCTCACCCAAAACTGATTAGATGGCTTCATAAGGTATGGATTAAACCACTCTAGTCGTCCCACCTTTTCTTTAAAAAATCTGGGTTACAGTGAGACACTTACAATGGAAGTGAAAGGGGCCATTCCGTAAACGTTAAAATACTAACTATTTCAAAAGTATAGCGACAAGACGTAAACAATGTGTGTGTTAAAGGGATAGTTCACCAAAAAATGAAAATTCTCTTATCATTTATTCACACTCATGCCATCTCAGATGTGTATGACTCATCCTGCACTTGCAAGTGATGGTTCATGGCCATAGCATAAACTAAAGACTATTGAACTACTGCACTCGTTAGGCCATTACAAGGATATTTAAAGTAATAGTTCACACACAAAAATGAAAATTCTCTCAAAATTTACACACCCTCATGCCATCCCAGATGTGTATGACTTTCTTTTTTCTGCAGAACACAAATTCTGATTTTTAGAAGAATATCTCAATTCTGTTGGTCCATACAATGCAAGTGAATGGGTGCAAAAATTCTGACACTCCAAATAGCACATAAAGCATCATAAAAGTAATCCACACGACTCCAGTGTTTTAATCCATATCTTCAGAAGTGATATGATAGGTGTGGGTGAGAAACAGATACAAATGTAAGTCTTTTTTTTTTTGTTTTTTGTTTTTTTGCTAGAAATTCTTCTTCCTGCCCAGTAGGGGGTGATATGCATAAAGAATTTGAATCACCAAAAACACAAGAAGAAGAATGTGAAAGTGAAAGTTAAAGTGGAGATTGACTGAGGAAGGAGAATTTATAGTAAAAAAGGACTTAAATATTTATCTGTTTCTCAACCACACATATCATATCGCTTCTGAAGACACTGATTTAACCACTGGAGTCATATGGATTACTTTTATGCAGCCTTTAAGTCCTTTTTGTACCTTCTGGTCACCATTCACTTTTATTGTGAAGACTAAGAGAGCTGCAGTATTCTTCTAAAAATCTTCATTTATGTTCAGCAGATGAAGGAAAGTCATACACATCTGGGATGGCATAAAGGTGAGTAAATTATGAGAGAATTTTCATTTTCGGGTGAACTATTCCTTTAACATTATTTTAGTGTGATACAGTTGCTAACATTGCCATGACAACGTAACACGTAAACCCTAAAACCACCATAAAAATGATACAACTTTACAGTACAAATAATATACATGTTTAACAGTGCTTTTATAAAATTGTTAGCTTTATATTTCTGCCTTTAAACCCTTCAAAAATTGTTTCCATTCACATCCATTGTAAGAAAACTGTAACGTTCACTTTAATGTAGTTAGCTAGTTTTTCTTAGTAACTTGTAGTGTAACTAACTACACTTTTAAAGTGTAGCTTAACTGTAATGTAACTAAATTCATTTCATTTCATTTGCAATGTGCAAAAACTCGCTCACAAAGAACGGCGGCTAATTCAAAGCAGATTGGACGGTTTATCTCTGCTTGTCTTTCTCCAGCTCTTTCTTATACAGTCCAACACACCTTTCTATCTCTCTTTTATGTGATCCATCAACACCTGTCGCTATAATACATGAGCCGCTCTGTGCTGTGGAGCTTTTCAAAGTCGTAACTCAGTCCAGAACAGACTGCCAGACTCATAAATCAATTCCACAGCATGAAACCCATCCGAACAGAGAAATAATAGCTACAGCATGGATGGTGTTAAAGTAAAATAAATCACATTGTTATTAAGTTATGAAATTCATCTGATATATGAATGCAACAGTTTCCGTTTCCATCTGATATTTGAATTTGTTTGGCTAGTCTTTGTGCAGTTTTATTAAGGCAAAGCACTACTCTGGATTTCTTCTCGTATAAGAAGAACGACAGAGAGCGATTCGAGGGTCACTAGTATTCATGATCTAGTCATTTAACCTTACTCTGTTATAATATAGACAAGTAAATGGGTGTGTTTGTAATATTTTGGCTCGGTGGACGATGCCTTGCCAAAACCACAGGAATGAGACCACCTAGAACGCTGGCAGGACATTGGCCGTGGATCAGGGGAACTGAGGGCAAACTGTACCCGGGGCGGAGCTCTGTTTGTGTGTGTGTGTTCATTCGCACGTGTATGTGGTGTTTATAAGTGTGTGTGAATGGATGTTCCATTTGTAGAGAGGAGATATTTTAGGCAGTGGTTCTCCACAGATATGCATGATTTCACCACAGAGTAAAATAAAACACATTCTGTGAATAATGTAAAGGTCATTGAAGGAAAGTGCTGTTCATTTCAGTTTTTGTACATTTTTGTTTTACCACATTACACACTGTAATGTATTTTATGGGAAAATATGCATTTTCAATTTTATTAAATTGTTTTAATTACAGATAATGAATTAAAATGACCTCTTCCACCTCTCCGAACTTTCTAGATTTTTATGAGGTTTTCTCTAACTACAGGCACTTTTAATGTCCAAGGGGTTCATTCTTATTTCAGTTTTTCATTTTCATTTTTTGAAACAGTCTTAACATTCTCTAAACTGTAACTGCAGTTGTCACAACTGTTTTATGGGACGTCACAACTCTATTGCATGTCTGCAAAATGTAGTAACTCACCCAAAACATTTAATTCATGCTTCAAAACCTAGTTATTGTGTCAGTTAATTGGTCAGTGCCACCAAAATGAAAAGTTTATTTTGTCATCGTATGAGCTGTACTGGTCAAAATGTTTAGATGTTTTTTTCACCAAGGCAGTCAACCCTGGAAATGCTTGTTATATACAAATGTCATTTTTGTTCTACTTTTTTTGTTGACACTGACTTCTTACTGTACTATACAAGAATGTCAGTTTTGTCTAGCTGAATGCTATTGTGTATCACACTGAGCTTTTTAGATACCGATTTCAACAGTAGGTAAAAGCTTACTGGGAAAAGTCAATACTGTACAATACTGTAGTACACAGAAAAAGGATATGCACATTTGTATGTGTACAGTAAATGTATTTTTGTAGCAATGTGTTACATGTAAACAGAAAATTCACATTTGCATGTCCATTTTTACACTTTTCTTACATGTAAAGTTATATATAGTGAACAGAAAATTGCCACAAAATGACCCGCAACAATGAAAAAACCTGTGGTAATTCTGTAAAAACCAATAAAATGTACCTCCTCACAGTATGTAACACTACAAGTTCCCATCTTCTTGGTGGAAATCCTGTCGCTCTTGTTGGTCTGGCCAGAGATTTAGCAGACATCACAAACATTCCATGTCATAGATATTTATGGAATATAATGTTTGTCTGACAGATTTTGATAATTGAATGGATAATTTTGCATGTGATGGCTCAAATGATGAAAGAATGGTTAGAAGTTGTGAAGAGTATGATAATTTCACTCAGAATGAACTCAAGACATGTGCATTTATTTGCTGTGCAAAATGTAGACAATTGTACTTACTCTTTTGCACACGTGCCAAGTCTCATGCAATTTTCTTAAATGAATAAAAAATTAAAATCTGGTGTGAACAAGAAACTAATTGTTCAGAGATTTGAACTTATTGTTTTGAAAAAAATAATTCTCATTTGAGAATTGAGCCAAAGCGATTGAGAAAAACTGTAAAACTAACAGATTTCAAATTAGTAATATGAAAGTCACATTAAACTGACTTGGAAACTTTTTACCAGGCCTTCAGTATTTATCTTTGCTACTTTTCAATTGCCTTTAATGTGTAGATATTATTATTTTACTCTGGTCCCATACCCAGAATTTCAATCCATCACAATCCATCATAAAATATGAATTATTATTTTTAAAACGATGATAATATAAAGAAAGAGTGAAAAAAAATATATATTGGTTATATATAACCAATATAGGTTAATTATATACCGATAATTAAGGTGCTCGAAAAAGCAGATAACCGATTTATCCGGCAATAGATTTTAAAATAGATTGAATGTTAAAAACAACACACACACACAGACAAAAATCCTTACTGTGATGGGCACAGACATAGAGGCAAAAAGAGTCCAAAATGAATAAATCAAATAAACCAGAAGAAAAATTAAGATTTGGTTCATTGAGCGGGACTTTTAACTATAAACAGGCCAGAAATGCACCCCGGACTCTTATATTGAAATGTCTGTGTTTCCAAGAGTTCACACAAACATATAAGGAGAACAAAACTGATTAATCGGTTGACCTGTAGTGAAAATTATTTATCAATCTTTACAAAAATTACACCTGTCCTACAGTTGTGCCATAATTTCCTCCACAACCAGTGATTTATTATTGGTTATTGTACTTTTATACCAAGAGGACAACAGTGTCAGAGAAAAGAACAT
This sequence comes from Myxocyprinus asiaticus, assembly GCF_019703515.2. NCBI lineage: Eukaryota > Metazoa > Chordata > Actinopteri > Cypriniformes > Catostomidae > Myxocyprinus > Myxocyprinus asiaticus. The sequence goes on from NC_059366.1 coordinate 42,076,392, forward strand.
GCGATGTGCAAAGTAAATAAAGAAAAATGTAAATAAACATCACTTACAAACAAAATATTTTTATTCAGCATCATTTCAAAATGCTAGCTATGAAAAAGACCAAGGAGTATGCATTTTATTCCAATCTTGTTTAAAATGTAATTTCCATGACAGAATGCTATCAATAACGATACATAATTTGAAATGTGGAGGAAATTACATTGGAATCAGAAAAATGTCCACTGTTGGCCATTGTTAGTAGATGAATTAAATTAACTGGGGATTTCGTTTATTTTCTAAAGGTCTACAGGGCCAAAAGTGAAGAAACACCCATATACAGAGTCAGGAACCAGATCTCAATGCTAATAACCTCTAGAGGCATGTATACAGTTTTCTTCGTCTGTCTCCAGTGTGCTGCTAGTTTTTCACTTTGAAAGAGAATAAGCGAGTTTATCTTTCTGTTTGTCTCCTCTGAGAGAGAATTCACTTCATCTCAGCACTTACAGATTATAAACTTACCCTGGTAATCACGTTAGATTTCTGCTTCCCCGACACGGTCGACCTGTCTCTTGCTAAAGAGACCTTTATAGCCCTATAATTGACTCTCTCAGAGAGAAAGAGAGAGACAGAGAGAGAGAGAGAGAGAGAGAGAGAGAGAGCGAGAGCAGTGAAGCCGGATAGCTGAAAGAAGAGAGACACAGAACTAAACTACTGTATAAGATAATCAAAACAGATTGGTTTATTTTGCTTCACTTACTTTAGTACAGTAAGTTTTAATAATTCAGTATAAGACAAACTTTCTATGCATAAAGGGTCTAAGGCTAACTGAATGAATTTTTGGGATTGATGGCAAGTAAGGTTGCTTAGCAACCACCAGTGAAATGTATATAGTGTAGTTCACCCAAAAATTAAAACACTGTCATTATTTACTCACCCTGATATCATTCCTGATATCAAACTCATATTGATATCATTAACACCAAAACAGCATTGGATTTGGTGTGTGTAGTAACTATCAAGTACAAAAAGGACAATTTTGATTAATAATTATAAAAACAAAGGTCATAAGTCAATTTCATCTACATTTTCACAGTAACTTCGGCAGATTGCTTCTAGCAGCTATATTTTATTATTATATAGTGTATATGTATAATATACAGTATATTGTTAATATATATTAAAGAATGAGTGTTTCAAAACTTTTGACCGGTAGTGTATATACATATATATTAAAAAATATATTTTATATTCCAATTGCCATCATTAAATGTCAGAAAAATGTTTTGTTTCAATTGTTGGTTGAGTATTTAAAAGCACAATTTGTTTAGCACATCTAATACTTAAGTTCCTAATATTATTTAAAATGTTGTTGTTTTTTTCTAAATTTACATTTAATTAAAAAACTTTCACAAGCTTTATGTAATGCTTATTGTCCTCTTTTACTCTCCACACATTTTTCCTGCCACTCTTATTTTCCTGCATCTTCTCGATTTCTTCCTCTGTCATTCCCTTGAGAGGTTACCGAGCTGAAGGTTTACACTTGATTTAATTGCACCCCTATAAAACGCACACAAACACTGAAATATATTTGTTGTCAACATCTGATGCTTGTGCTTTTGATGGTACTGTATAGAAAAGATATGTGAAAAAATGTGTACTTCATGAATACGGTACTTTGCCATCATAACTATATGGTATCAATGGCGATTTTCACTTAATCAGATAGCAATTTGAGTTTGAAGTTGACTTATATTGGTTCAAATAGATTTAACTTTTGAAATCCTGTATCCTGTAAATGGTTTGATTTGAATCACTGACATCACATATATCAACGAGGGTCAGACTGTCATTCTTACAATTTGATTCAAACCATGTATTATGTTGCAATTCCTCAAAGTAAAATACCAACTTTTTTTACTTGCCAAAGGCAAATTTTCTTCACATTTGGCAGGTGTTCATTTTGGAACATGGGTGTATGGAAACAGGAAGTTCATGTTATTCCTTCTTCACAATCCGACATTAATTAAATCTGGCTTGTCAATTGATCTACATTAAAAATGTTTTAATGCTCTTAAATGGAAAGTTCACCTAAAAAATATCTTCTTTCTTTACAATGAAAGTGAATGGTGACTGAGGCGAACATTCTGTAAAACAATTTTGGTGTTCCACGGAAGAAAGAAAGGCATACAGGCATAATTTTTTGTGAACTATCCCTTTCAGTCGCACTCTAAATAGTTAAAACGAACGTTCATCATGGGTTCATCACAATGCGGCCCTCGGGGGCCCTCAGAGGGCAGATCATCTGTGATGGGGTTCTGGGCGCCGATACTTGCCCTGGCACAGGTGTCTGACCGATCATGCCCGGAGTTCTCTCTCACCTCCTCCATCACTGTCGCCCAGCACTAGCCCACCCGGAGCCAGCACTACATCTAACCAGCACCAGACCGTGGTCTCCAGTTGCCCGTCACTCTCTCCCACCCCTACACTACATTTGCAAATCATTTATTTTGCTTTGGTTTCCTGTACTCTTCCTCCTCTTGATCACGAATCAAAGACATCTGGAAGTCATTTTAACACGTTAGTAGTATTGTGCGGCTGCCTATCGGCAACGCTTTTCACATTCATGCTCTTCAAGAAAGAAAGAGACACACAGAGAGAAGAAGAAAGGGTTACTCAGGAAAAGGCTGCAAAGGAATGTTTGCTAAACAATACAGTCTTTAAATCATGTGCTAGTAAACAGAATTAACCCTAAGTAGTAGCTAGAAAAGGAAAGTTCATCAAGACAAACTTTGAATGTTGAATTGACAAAGCCTTGTCAGATAGATAGACAGATAGATGGATATGAATAATAGATAGAATGAACTATTGATGGCACGAATGATAGATAGATTGAGCGAATGATAGATGTATAGAATGATGGAACAAATGATGGAAAGAATGATAGATAGAATGATGGAACAAATGATAGACTGAACGAACGAATGATAGATAGAACAAATGAATGATAGATATAATGATGGAACGAATGATAGATAGAACGAACCATTGATGGAATGAATAATAGATTGAATGATGGAATGAATGAAAGATAGAATGAACTATTGATGGAACGAATGATAGGTAGAATGAACGAATGATGGAGTGAAGGATAGATAGAATGAATGAACGAATGATGGAATGAATGGTAGATAGAATGAACGAATGATGGAACGAATGATGGAACGAATGGTAGATAGAATGATCTATTGATGGAACGAATGATAGATATAACAAACGAATGATGGAACGAATGGTAGACAGAATGAACTATTGATGGAACGAATGATAGAAAGAATGAACAAATGATAGATAGAATGAATTAATGATGGAACGAATGATAGATAGAACGAACGAATGATGGAACGAATGATAGATAGAACAAACTATTGATGGAACGAATGATAAATAGAAAGAACGAATTATAGATAGAACAAACGAATGATGGAACGAACGAATGATAGATTGAATGATGGAATGAATGATAGATAGAACGAATGAATAATGGAATGTAGGATAGATAGAATGAATGAACAAATGATGGAATGAATGGTAGATAGAATGAACTACTGATGGAACAAATGATAGATAGAACGAATGAATGATGGAACGAATGGTAGATAGAATGCACTATTGATGGAATGAATGATAGATAGAACGAACAAATGATGGAACAAATGATAGAAAGAATGAACAAATGATAGACAGAATGAATTAATGATGGAACGAATGATAGATAGAACGAACGAATGATGGAACGAATGATAGAATGAATGATAGATAGAACAAACAAATGATGGAACGAATGATAGACAGAACAAACTATTGATGGAACGAATGATAGATAGAACGAACAAATGATGGAACGAATGATAGAACGAATGATAGATAGAATGAATGAATGATGGAACGAATGATAGACAGAACAAACTATTGATGGAACGAATGATAAATAGAAAGAACGAATGATAGATAAAACAAACTATTGATGGAACGAATGATAAATAGAAAGAATTAATTATAGATAGAACAAACGAATGATGGAACGAACGAATGATAGATTGAATGATGGAATGAATGATAGATAGAATGAACGAATGATGGAATGTAGGATAGATAGAATGAATGAACGAATGATGGAACGAATGGTAGATAGAATGCACTATTGATGGAACGAATGATAGATAGAACGAACGAATGATGGAACGAATGGTAGATAGAATGAACTATTGATGGAATGAATGATAGAAAGAATGAACAAATGATGGAACAAATGATAGAAAGAATGAACAAATGATAGATAGAATGAATTAATGATGGAACGAATGATAGATAGAACGAACGAATGATGGAACGAATGATAGAATGAATGATAGATAGAACGAACGAATGATGGAACGAATGATAGATAGAACAAACTATTGATGGAACGAATGATAGATAGAACGAACAAATGATGAAACGAATGATAGAAAGAATGAACAAATGATAGATAGAATGAATTAATGATGGAACGAATAATAGATAGAACGAACTAATAATGGAACGAATGATAGAACGAATGATAGATAGAACGAATGAATGATGGAACGAATGATAGATAGAACAAACTATTGATGGAATGAATGATAAATAGAAAGAACAAATTATAGATAGAACAAATTAATGATGGAACGAATGAATGATAGATAGAATGATGGAATGAATGATAGATAGAACGAACGAATGATGGAATGAAGGATAGATAGAATGAACAAATGATGGAACGAATGGTAGATAGAATGAACTATTGATGGAACGAATGATAGATAGAACAAACAAATGATGGAACGAATGATAGAAAGAATGAACAAATGATAGAATGAATTAATGATAGAACGAATGATAGATAGAACGAACGAACGATGGAATGAATGATAAATAGAAAGAACAAATTATAGATAGAACAAAAGAATGATGGAACGAACAAATGATAGATAGAATGATGGAATGAATGATAGATAGAACGAACTATTGTTGGAACGAATGATAGATAGAATGAATGCATGATGGAACGAATGATAAATAGAATGAACGAACAAATGATAGATAGAATATAGACAAAATGGATGGATGAAGATGAACAATTGAACAATCGGACAAGCACTTTATATAACGAACAATAGAAAGAATGATAGAACGTCAAAATTAATGTACGATAGAATGAACGAGTGATCGAACGAACAAGTGATCGATCGAACTAACACGTGATCGATCAAACGAACATGTGATCAGTTAGTAGATAGGGTAGAATGATAGAATAGACACCGAAAGATTGAATAATTGAATGAATGAAAGATTGAATGAACGAATGAACAAAAGATTGAACTAAAAAAAGATTGAACCAATCGAATGAACAAAAGGAACTACAAAATGAACGAATGATAGAACGAACGAACGATCAAACAAGCGATCAACGAACAAGCGAGCGAACAAGTGATCGATCGAGCAAACGATTGAACGATCAGTAGATACGATGTAAAGATAGAACAAACACTGAAAGATTGAATGAACGGATGAAACATTTAACGATCGAATGAAAAAAAGATTGATCGGTTGACCGATAGATATTGCCTTTATCAAACCAAAAAAAGCTGCATGCCAAAACATGCTAACTTAAAGGAATAGTTCACCAAAATATAAAAAATTCTGTTATCATCTAATCCTGCTGAGGTTTAGAACATGAAGGTGAGTAAATGATGACATCATTTCACTTTTGGGTGACAATCCCTTTAAATTAAGAACTGATCAATTGATTAAATAAATAAGTGCTGTGAGCAAAAAGCATTGATTCCAAAGCAACATTCTCAAGTTCTTGTGTCTCATTTTCTCCACCCAACACTCAAAGTGATAAATCACAACATCACTTCTTTAGTTCCCATGGAACCCTTCTGTTTTCTAAATATTTATCCGTTTCAGTTCTCTTAGGCAGTTATCTCTCTTTGTATCTCGAATTCCCACTGATTTGCATTCTGATATTTTGTAAATGTAATTGTTGTTCTGGCACAGATTTCTGGTCTCCAGTGCAGGCCTATGGAAGAAGGTTGTTTTTTTTTTTTTTTATTGTAGTGGAGCCAGCTTGTGTTTACCCTCAGAGGTGCAGGTCTATATATCATCTGGAACTGTGGCAGCACCTAGATAGGGCACAATCTATCAAACCATCTGAAAGCCTTAATTATAATGTCTGAATGTACAGCAAGACAAACACACACAGTATCTACCAATACTGGCTGTAATGCCAGATTCATCTTTCATGTAAAATAATATACTAAAATAGAATTTTACAAGAAAATGTGAGAGGTATTTGCCTGTACAAAAGTAACCACCATGATGCTAGTGTGTTGTGGGTGACTGCCAATGTATTGTTATGCTGTTGCTAAGGTGTTCTGTGTGGTTACCCACCCTCAAATCTCCATAATATTCTGGTCTCTAGATATGGCTTGGTCTCTCTTTCAATGCAAGTCAAAGGGATTTCCTTTTTTTTAACAGTTTAATCATCTGCAAGAATGAAATTTGATGTGGGTGTTTCTTCTACTTTGGGCAATTTCATGTCCCAGGGTTTGGTTTTTATTAAAACTACATTAAAACAGATTTCCACATTTTTCTTTTTGTTCTATTAAGTTCTCATTAAAGCTTACTTGGAACGTTTTTACAAGGCCTTCATTGTTTATTTTTGATACTTTTTATATGTCCTTTAACCCTTTCATACATACTGTCACACATATGTGATGGTTAATAACTGGAGCCCGCAGAGTAGCCTCACTACAGAGTAGTTTCTGCAACAGCCAGTTATGTTACAAGCTGCCAGATTCAAATCTGCTTTTGTGCCAACACAGGCTGCGCTGGTCAAGCATCTGTTATTTATATTCATCCAAGCAGTTATTCATACAGTCTTTTAAACCACAGAATAAGTTTATTTTATATACATACATCCAACTTGTCACCAAAGTACCACAACAAAAAGTTTACTGCTCTTGGACGCACAGTCAACACATCAAACGTGATCTTCCTCCGATGTGTGCTGCCATTTGTTTACAATAGTAGCGGTTGTTATTCGTCAAACAAACAGCTACTCAAATAGTCTTTTCAAGAACATAATATGTTTATTTTATGTAACAAACAGCCAAATTGTCACCAAAGTACCATGATAACAGTTCACAGCTTGTATATGCACAGCCATCATATCTAAACACAATCTTCCCATGCACGCAGCCACGTCTACTTATTAAGTGCAGATGCGGTTTTCATTCACACAAACAGCTACTCAAACAGTCTTTTCACAGTCAGGAGTGGTGGTGGCGTAGTGGACTAAAGCACATAACTGGTAATCAGAAGGCTGCTGGTTCAGTCCTCACAGCCACCACCATTGTGTCCTTGAACAAGGCACTTAACTCCAGGTTGCTCCAGGGGGATTGTCCCTGTAATAAGTGCACTGTAAGTCACTTTGGATAAAATCGTCTGCCAAATGTAAAAATGTAACAGTCTTTTCAGGCATACAATCTGTTTGTTTTCTGAAAGAGACAGTAATAAGCAGTAAGATAACCGTTTAAAACTCGTATACTCACAGATGCTGATCGAGCGTGATTATCCATGCACGCAGCCAAGTCTGTTTACATTAGCGCTTGTCACACACACACACACACACACATGTTGGTGCAGCTATCATTATGAGGACTCTCCATAGACATAATGATTTTTATACTGTACAAATTATAGATTCTATCCCCTCACCCTAACCCTAAACCTAACCCTCACAAAAAACGTTCTGCATTTTTACATTTTCAATAAAACATCGTTTAGTATGTTAAGCAATCTGAATTATGGGGACACTAGAAATGTTCTCATAAACCACATTTATAGCATAACAACCTTGTAATTACCAGTTTGTAACCTAAAAAAAAGTCCTCGTAAACCACTTAAACCTGCCCACACACACACACACACACACAGACACAAAATGTCTGAGATGTCAAACAGTGCATATAGGCAAACCGAGTTGCTGATATAATTTGTTTTTTTTTTAATAACAAAAAAATAAAATAAAACAAAAACAGGACAGCATACATAACCCATTTGTTCACGTTTACTATATTACATACAGTATATTTTTTTATGACAAGAAATAAAAAAAATACAAAAATTAATTAATTAAAAAAATACTGGTCTACACTCTACCCCCCTCTATCGGCTGTGCAGTGTCACGTGCAAAAATAACTCACCCTAGGGGGCACTGCAGAGGAATTTAGACCCTACTCATGAAAAGGTTAAGTAGAAATTTTACTGTTTAGCCTTGTCCCAGACCCAGATTTTCAATATTAAACTCTGAAAACCCATTATAAAAATACAAATGTTACATGTTTGAAACTATTATAATATAAACAAAAGTGAAATAAACATAAGTCATTTCAGTATTTATTTATCAACATGCCAGACGTTGAAGAAAAAAGTTTGATTGCCTAGAAAAGTAATAGCACACCTATAGCCACATAATTTGAGGTATCATTCAAGTTTTTAGCATAAACAGTGCAGGATAAAATACACACGAAAATGTAAAGAGTTTGACAAGCCCCACTAATAAATACGTCTGTATTTTCACAGAAAGAAAAAACAACTAATGGAGCTCAAGTTGAAACTATTAAAGACAAAATTTATTTAAGGTGCTAGTTCAATTTATGATGTAAAAACAAGAATATAACTGCTCTGCTGGGTGAATTTAATGTGTGAAACTCATGCTCGAGTTTCAGTAAGATTTTAATGGCCGGATTCATGTGAATAAAATATTGCTCTCATAATAAAATAATTCAGTGACTTCTAAAAAATATGACTATTTCTTTAACATTTGCATTACAGTTACATAATATATGTAATGTGAGCTTGCCTGTTTAAAACACACACACACGCACACGCACACACACACACACTCACACACACACACACACACACACACACACAGAGAGAGAGAGAGAGAGAGAGAGACTGAAGGTATGATGATGGCAGTAGTTTAAGTAAATGGTATGTCCTTTAGAAAGCGAACGTATGGTGATTCACACTCTCATCACTTTAATGCAGGAAAGGGAAAGACACTGACCAGGAACGCTGGTGTTTATGGGTCTGTGGTATATACTGACACAAACACAGGTTACACAATGTTTGTGTCTTAACAAGGTCAGTCTTGTGTAGCCAGACATCCGACTATCAGCATAAAATCTAGTCATCTTTGCAACTTATTCTGGCCAAGAAACGCCCACTTAGACAGGAAAAGTCTGTATGACTGACATGAAAAGTGACCAATCACAGATCATTTTGTTTTTACTTGCCGTTTAGAAGCTTGTAATAGTTGATACCACAATAATAAACAGGTGTAGGGGGAAAAACTTCCAACAGAAAACACAAAAGATTTTAGCTGTTAGAAATGTCTTTACACTTTGTAATCAGTATTTCTGTTCATCGAAATGTTCTGTTCATCAAAATGTTCTCATTATTTCACAGATATAATCCAAAAACAAAGTGGAACATACATTTATGCTCAGGGGCGGATTTAGGCATGGGCGATATGGGCAGCTACCCAGGACGGCATCTTGCCGGGGCAGCACTTTAATTTGAAAAGAACCTGCTCATAGGAGTCATTAATTCGGGAATCAGACTACACTGGTGGCTCTGTGTTTTGCACTGTATGTTTTGCACAGTAGATTCAAAAGAGTCGGCTCATAGGAGTCATTTGTTCGGGTATCGGGCTACACTGCTATTGCTGTATGTTTTGCACTACAGACTCAAAAGTACCAGCTCAAAAGAGTCATTCATTCGGGGATCAGGCTACACTGGTCGTGCTGTTTGTTTTGCACTGTAGATTCAAAAGAACTGGCTCATAAGAGTCATCATTTGGGAATTGGACTGATCGCACTGTATGTTTCACATTTGTAGATTCAAAAGAACGGCTCATAGAAGTAATTTGTTTGGGAATCAAGCTACATTGGTCACACTGTATGTTTCGCACTGTAGATTCAAAAGAATCGACTCATAAGAGTAATTTGTTTGGGAATCGGGCTACACTGGTCAGGCTGTATGTTTTGCACTGCAGATTCAAAAGGACCGGTTCATAATAGTCATTGTTCGGGAATTGAACCGGACGCGCTATATGTTTCACGCTACCAATTTAGTCACAGTGTTGCAATGCTGCTGAATGGTAGAGCAGGAAACACTGAATGGTAGAGCAGGAAGAATGCACCTTCATGATCCATTAGAAATGAAACCGAAAATCATGAAAATTAAACGGTTGCGATATTTTATTTTATTTTTTTAATTGTTCTTGGTTTATAACCCTAATGCTAAAATAAATAGCTTTCTTTATTGGTCAAAGATTTGATGCCACTAACCTGCCAATCTTGGCAAATCCAATGACAAATTTCAAATGTTAGACACGAAATCAATTTATAATAATTATAATTATCTTTATTTATCACACATTATACATTTGCACATATACAGTGAAATTCTTCTTTTTCACATATCCCAGCTAGGCTGGGGTCAGAGTGCAGGGTCAGCCATGATACGGCGCCCCTGGAGCAGATAGGGTCAAGGGCCTTGCTCAAGGGCCCAACAGTGGCATCTTGGCGGTGCTGGGGCTTGAACCCCCGACCTTCTGATCAGTAACCCAGAGCCTTAACCGCTGAGCTACCACTGCCCCTAGGTCACACATATACAGTGAAATGTCTTTGTTTTCACATATCCCAGCTAAGCTGGGGTCAGAGTGCAGGGTCAGCCATGATACAGCGCCCCTGGAGCAGATAGGGTCAAGGGCCTTGCTCAAGGGACCAACAGTGGCATCTTGGTGGGGGTGGGACTGGGGCTTGAACCCCTGACCTTCTGATCAGTAACCAAGAGCCTTAACCACTGAGCCACCACTGCCCTCAGTGCTGTGTTCAAGCAGAGAAAGAATTAATTGTGTTTTATTTTGTGTGGCCTTTAGTGTAAAACAATGGCTCACCCATCTGCCCGCAACCAAATAATGCCAAAAAGCAATTAATATCTTAATACCACCAACTACTGTGGGGCCAAAGCCTCTCCACCTCTCTCTCGCTCTTTATTCCTCCATCAGGCCGTGGTTTCCCTGAGGTCCTGGTGGTCAGATGTGGTTTTCAGGGCGAAGGACTTGGAGTGTGGGCAGTGCGGTCCTTCTCCTTTCTGAGATTAGAAAGAGAGCGAGAGAAGAGAGCGAGGCTCCTAATGCGTCCATCTCTCGCCTCAATCCATTAAACTCAGGATGAGGGCAAGCTGGGTTTCCATTAATAGTCTGCCCTTTCGACCCTCATTACAATGAAATTCAAAACATTCACAAAAATGCACTGCACTACTCTACACTTGCGTTGCTTTGTATATATTGAATATTTTATCCCTTGAAGTCTCTCTATGATTTAAATCAAGGTTTCTTGCATCAAAATCAATCGTAATTTGATTTTACGAGTGATCAAAATGACAATTTTCCACCTTCTTTTTGATCATTTTCAAGAAATGGTCCGGGTGGGTGGGGGAGAGAGATTTGAGATGTAAACACAATATTTTAAATATATACATACATAGTACATCAAACTCCATGTCAAATCAACCAAAATAAAGAAAGATAAACACAGCAAATAATGGTGAACACCACAGTTGTAAATGGCATGGATAAATATTTACTGAGTAATCCAGTATTTTGTAGATGGGTAAAAATTACGATTGTCACCTATGATTTTGGGAGCAAAACTACAGGTCAAAAAATAAGTGGCAACGTCACTATTTTATTTTTAAACAGTCATTGGTAGGTCTATTTACTAAAATATGCTAACTTCAGCACCCGCGTTGCATTTGGTAATGGTGTGAGTCCAAAAATGGGGAAACCCCATGGAGTGCCTAAAACTCAAGACGTTCCAGATTTCTTAATATCCTTTTAGATTATGATTATGAACAAAACTTTCCTTTTTGTATCTTCATTTTAAGGCACTTTATGGTTAAATCCCAGAGACACGGGTCTCTCAATGTGGCTCCATCCATTAATTGATCTATTTAACCCATTTTCAATGGTCGAAAACTAAATCTGTGTCACATGGAATGAAGCTAGTTTTTCTTGTCCAACAAGACAAAGGTCTGAAGTACAAATAATGTTGAAACTAGAAATGTACCTTTATTTATTCACATAAAAACAATAATGTCTATTGTTGAGAGTTCAAAAATACACTATTAGTCATCATCATCATTATAATTTGTGTTTATCTTTCTCCAGTGAAAAAATTATTAAAAAACAAAATTGAGTCAGGGACCTCTGGTTGAGTTGACACGGAATGACCCTCTGTTATTTAAAACAATGAAGGGAAACCTGTTTTCCATGATATGAGCATTTTTAAAAAAATTCACAAAATCTGCTTTTTGATGGGGTATGTATTTATACTATAAAACAGTTTGTGAAAACTTTTCTGAAAAACAGAGATTTAAGAAAGATTTTGCCAACCTCTGCAACACATTTTACAATAAATGAGACACAAACAAATATAAAATTCATGTATACACTGTATTAACCACCAGCAAATTGAGAGAAAAATCTCATAAGCATAATCAAGCTGCCAACATTTTGGAACAGCCTATACATTGAGAGCACGCCTATGATGCTTTAAATGCTACCTCCTTAGACATCTCAATAAGATTTCGAACAAAGTTACAGACAGAGAGAGAGAGAGAGAGAGAGAGAGAGACAGAGACAGAGAGAGACAGAGTACACACAGGCCCACACACCTCGCCTGTCTGGGCGGCCGCTTGTGGACTGAATGCTGAGTGTGTTTTGTGTAGTTTTGGGCAGGCCGCTGGACATTAGAAGAGTTCTCCCCCTGGCACTGGCGTTTCAACACCACCTCACCTACTAAACCAACAGCCAAGTCAGTGTAGACATACAGACAAACCACCGGCCATGTGCTACTTTTAGCTTTACATTTCTGAATGCTCAGCACAGACTTGGTCAGTCCCGGTCAATTTTTGAATCACTGATGATTGTTTGCATTGAGGTCGCTTTTCTTGGATGTGTGCTCATTTGAGGTTATTGCAGTCGGAAAAATAAAGATTAAAGACTTTGATTCATATTGACAGTTTCAATGGAAAAGAAAGTAAAATAATATATTACATACATCAAGTCACAAAAGTTTATGGGTGATTCTCAGATTTCAGGCATATTTCTGTTCCTGGGATGTATTTCTAGGAAAAACACATTTCACACAACTATTTTAAATGTTAACTTAAATTATTTTGATGACTTTTTACTTCTTTTCTATTTAATTTAAGGTACTTTATATGTAGCTATCCAGCTAGACTTGCTAGTCATCCTATTTTTTTTAATGTTGCATGTTTACATAATAATAATAATAATAATAATAATAATAAATATATATATATATATATATATATATATATATATATATATATATATATATATATATATATATTATTATTATTATTATTATTATTAATAATAATTTAATCATTCTGCTAAAAATGTAAATAGTCAATTTTGTTCACTCGTCATGTTTTATAAAATATATAACCTCTATATAATTTTCCAGCTTTTCTCTTTCTGTGGAACACAAGGTGGATTTTTAAAGAATATTCTGGCCACTCTTTTAATATAATGAAAATTTATGAGGACTGTCAAGCTTGACAGGCTTGTCAAAATGACAAAAATGCACCCTAAAAGTGAACTATTCATTCATTACACTTTCTGCTGTAATTTTCTGCCTTGTTTTCTTTTTGTGGCATTTCATTACACATTTTTTGTTAGAACCAAGGAGACTAAAAATATATATATATATATATATTTCTAAACTGTAATAAAATAAAAACATCTTGTTCAATTTACAGATAACAACTGGCAGCTTTGATTGCCAGAATTATACTGTTAAAAATAGTGACACTGTTTCTGGCATTACAGAATGTCATGTTGTTAATATATCAACCTACTTGAAACACAAATCTCATACAAACAAAATAATCTTTAATATATATAATATTATATGATTTAATATTTTACTGTAAATTATAAGGTAATTCATACTTGTAGATTACAGTATTTAAGAGTTGATCCAATATCAACACTTAGAAGGACATGAATGTGATGGTTCATAACGATACAAATGATACATAATCATGAAACAAGCACTGGTTTGCATGTATTGAACATATTTTGCCCCCAGCTATGCTAGCGGGAGTCTGAACGGTGTGATCGGTCCCGTATCTCTGTTAAACTGCGCTGAGTAGGGTGCATTCAGCACGATTGATTTCTTCTCCCCCTCGCTGAAGGCTCTGATAGGGAGAAGTCATAATGCACTTGAGAGATTAAATTCCTGTATCGCTGTCAGCTACATTAACTCACTTCCTGAATCTAAACCCTATTAGCGTAGCAGGCCTTGCTAACATTAATAAATCAATGCAACTGATGGCAGATGAAGATCCGACACTACAGTCTCTCTCTCTCTCTCTCTCTCTCTCTATCTCTCTCTCTCTCTCTCTCTCTCTCAGTGTTGGTGATGAAGTGTAGTTATGTCTGCTAACATTAGAATTCTAAAGAAGAGAAGAGAAGAGAAGAGAAGAGAAGAGAAGAGAAGAGAAACAAGAGGAGAATGAGGAAAGAGAAGAGATGAGAATGGGAAGATAAAATAATGAGAAGATAGGAGAAATGAGAACAAAAAGGAAAAGAGATGGGATAAGAAGAGATGAGGTGAGAAGAGGATGAGAAATTAAAAAACAGAATGAGAAAAGAGAAGAGACAAGCAGGAAGAGAGAGAGAAAAGAGAATGAGAATAGAAGAGAAACAGAGTGTGAAAAGAGAAGAGAATGAGAAAAGAGACGAAATGACAATGAAAAAAGATACAAAATGAGAATGAGAAAAGATAATGAGAATAGAAGATAATGAGAAAAGAGCAGAATTAAAAAAGAAAATGAGATGAATGAAAAGAGATGACAAGAAAAACAACAAGAAAATGAGGGTAAAAAAGAATGAGATAAGAGACGAGAAGAGAAGAGAAGAGAAGAGAAGAGAAGAGAAGAGAAGAGAAGAGAAGAGAAGAGATTCAACCATCTTTATTAAGACAATTTCACCCTTATACATCAATAACTATCACGCAGGCATTTTCTCATTTGAGTAAAATTCAAAACAATAAAAAAATAAAAAAATAAATAAATTATAAATTAATGCAATTTTCAAAATCAAAATGTTTTAAACATTTACAACAAGCTGTTCTTCATCAAGACAACATAATAAGTATTTATTCAAACACCAATTTTCTCTAAAAGTTATCAAATCTTTCACCAATTCATAATAGGCAAATTCAAACCTCAAACTACTAGCAACTAAACCCCTCAACATTTCCTCAGGATCCACTCCACCCATCCCCAGTGCCATAGTTTTCCTAGTTTTTCAGATTGCCAACTTAGCTGTACCCGAAACATAGTTCAACAGACAAAAGGTGTCTTTCTAGAAGCTCTATACTTCATTACTCCTCTAAATGTACATTCGGAAAAACTTTCACCTAGGTCCTCGAACCACCTAGTCAGTAATCTAAAAAGCCCTTCCAGTTGTCCACAAAACAAAAACAAATGTTCCACTGTTTCCTCCCGGCCACAAAACCCCCCTTGCTGCTGGATTTAGGTGAGTCACATGTGTGTTTGTAGCTAGTGCCCCGTGAACTAGTCTCCATTGTAGATCTGCAGTTCGCTTCTCCACTGGAGGTTTACACAGGGACTGCCACTGATCTCTCTGGCCCAAACCATCTTGTCCACCTCTATGGTTGTCGCCCTATCAATGCCTCCTCATGAATTGTCTTAACATAGAAAGAGTACATAACTTTCTTAGGCACTTTCTTGAGTATCCATGGTCCAGAGATCTCAGAATCCTCCCTTGATGAGTCTCTCTGTTCACTGTCCTCTTCAAAATCAAATCTTGGGAAAATCCACAAGTTTGGATGTGTAACATTTATCTGCTCATTTGCAGTTCTCCTCTGTATCTCTTCCCAGTAGTGTCCAGGCAAAGATGAATGCACTTCTTCTAGAAATCTTGATGCCAAACATGAAGACCATAGTCCAGTTATGTCCATTATATCCACCACAGACTTCCAACCATCACAGCTCACCAAATCCCTCAGCTTTGTGCAGTTGCTCTTAAACATATTGGCTTGCACACCCACCGAGGACAACAATGTACCATGAATTACAGGGTTATTGAACAGTGGTTCCTCCAACACCCATTGTGTGGAGAGTTCAGTCTCTCTTCTAATGTTTAAAGTCTTTTTCCATGCTTGCAACATTGAGTGATAATATGGGGTAATCCTGATCAGGTCCACCTGTTGAAGTTTCACCCAGAAGAGATGTACGTTATAATTTAAGCCCCCTGCTCTTCATAAAATTGCACCTGCTGTCTGAGTTCAAGTCAAATCAGTCCTATACAAAAGTCTCTGGACAACATGCAACCGGAAAACCTGCCCTCCATCGTGTGTAGGCAGATACAGTTGTGCAGTACGAGCCCAATGTTTCCCACTCCAAAAGAAGTCCTCCAGTCTTTTTTTTATATTTGAAACCAAGCCATCCGGGGGCTCCATTACTATCAGTCTGTACCACAATGTGGAGGCAGCCAAGTTATTTGCAACCAGGACCCTCTCCCTATAAGACAATTGTGGTAACAGCCATTTCCATCGAGACAATCAGCAATCACCTTCTCCAGTACTCCTTCCCAGTTTTTCTTCTGAAAACTAGGAGTACCTAAAAACACACCCAAGGCTTTGAAACCTTCTCTACCCCATTTTAATCCTCCTGGTAGCTCTGGAAGCCATTCAGTTGCCCACTGACCTACTGCATATCATACACATTTTCCCCAATTGACTTTGCAGAGGATGCCTTCTAAGACACCTCTAGGCTTTTTGAAAGATTGCTTACATCCCATTTTACATTTATAAATACTGTTATGTCATCTGCAAAGGCTAACAGTGCAATTCTGTTGCATTCAACATCACCTGGTATTGTATATCCCATAAGATCCCTTCTCAGTCTATATAGAAGGGGCTCAATGGCGATAGTATACAACTGCCCAGAGAGATTACATCCTTTTCTAATTCTCCTTTTTACAGGAATTGCCATGCTCAAAACCCTCCCACTTTCACAAATACAGAAATATTACAGTATAACATTTTTACCCATGATATAAACAGATCCCCAAATCCAAAAGCTTGCCAACTATTAAAAAGGTACCCATGATCCACCCTGTCAAAATCTTTTTCTTGATCAATTGATACAATACCAACATTTACATTGTCTTTCATGCTCAAATCTACATCTCATAAAAGAAAAAAGGTTATCCATGATGGATCGTTCAGGAACACAATATGTCTGATCACTGTGAATAACTGTATCCAGGTAACATTTCAACCTGTTTGCTAAACACTTTGCTAATATTTTGTAATCAGTGCATAGCAAAGAAACAGGTCTCCAATTCTTTAAAAGTCTTAAATCCCCTTTTTTAGATAGAAGGGATAATACTGCCCATCGGCAACTGCTTGGTAGAGTTCCTGTTTCAAAACATTCTTTCATTTCCTCAAGAAAATCCTCACTTAAAATGTTACAGAAATTACGATAAAATTCCCTCAACTCCAGGAGAATGGCCCAGTAAGAGCTGCTTGACTGCATCTGTAAGCTCCTTCAAACTAATATCTCAGTCTAAAGTCTTTTTCTGTTGAGGTTGTAATTGTGGAAGATCTTGAAACAGATCTGAAATGCTCTCACTATCACACTGCTCAGATCCAAAAAGTTCAGAATAAAAGTCCACTGTCAATATCCTCATTTCATCTGGATTATTTGTAATTGCAATTTGTAATTTCTCTCTAGTTTAAAGAAATATGCACTAGGAGCATCCATTTCTTTGACTGAACAAAATGTTGACCTTATCAAGGCACCTTTGACTTGTTCTTGCAAGAGCTATCTCAATTCCAACCTTTTATTACTCAGTTAAATGCCTTTATTGACCTCATCGTCATTAACAAATAAAACTTTTCCTAGGTCTCTTATTTTTTCTTGCAACTTTTGAACTGTATCTTTGACTTTAAATGACATTTGAGACACATAATTTTTACAAAAGATTCTAATGTGTAGTTTTCCAACCTCCCACTACTGACTTTGTTCACAAAAACGTTTTTGGAACTGCCACTATTCCCATTAACAAGCAAACTTTTCATAAAAAATATTGTCATCTAACAATGTTTTGTTAAAATGACAGTAGTAATGAGATCTTAGAGTATCTTTTCTATTTATATCAATAGTTACAATATGGTGATCAGAAAAACCATTAAGAATAATAGCAACATCCATCACTCTATTATTAAACCCTTTACTCCGATATATCCTGTCCAGTCTGGCTCCTCTAACTACAGTACCACTCACTTTAATCCATGTATACTACCTTACCCCAATTATTTCTGTTTCTCCATACATCACTCAATTCACACTCTTGAATCACAATAGAAATTCCCACACCTGACTGAAAATTAGACTCTTCAAATGTAAAATCTTCTGTACAGTTCCAGTCTCCAGCCATAACTACACATGTGTCTTTATCACATTGGTAAATAAATCAACACGCTCTGAGCCAATATTTGGTGCATACACATTGATAAACAAAAACTTTATGCCTTCCACCTCTGCTTTACGCAAAAGAGCCTCCCAATCTCTACTTCTTCTACTGTCAATCTTTTTGAGAAAAGAATAGCTACCCCAGTACTCAAATTTGATCCATGACATCAAGCATATTTCCCCTCCCACCATAAGCCCCATTCTATTTCATTAGAACTATCAGAATGAGTTTCCTGCAGCATCACTATATCAGTATTTCTAACTTTAAAAAACTCTGATAGCACTGCCCTTTTTTTCTAATCCCTTGCTCTGTTTATGTTTAAAGAGCCTATTCTTGTGTTTTTGATGTAGACGGCAAACTGTCATTAAGCGTATCATTTCCACCCGTGCTCTCAGCCTCAAAACTCAAACCATCTTCAACTACAGTACTTTGGATTTCTGTGGACTGATTTTTATTTTCTAGAACCTGCCTGTTCATCAACTTCATTATTTTCACCCTCATCACGTTCTCATCAGAGTAAGACGCCGCACAAATCGACCCCCGCTACCCGGTATTCTACTGGCAAATGTTCAGTCTCTGGATAAAAAGCTCTGCGAGCTGAAAGCGCGGATCTCTTTCCAATGAGAGACGAGGGACTGCTGCATTATCTGCCTTACGGAACCTTGGATGTCTGGATTGATTGATCAACAAATCCTGGTGTGATCAGAGGAACGTACATTCTATCAAGTCTTTCTGCTCTCCTGATCTGGAATTTCTCATGCTTCTGTGTCGACCATTCTGGCTACCGAGGGAATTCACAGCGGTCATTATCACTGCTGTGTACATCCCGCCACAAGCCGACACAGACCGAGCACTCATGGAACTGTATGGGATTATAAGCAAGCAGGAAACCGCGCACCCTGAGGCCACGTTCATTGTGACCAGGGACTTTAATAAAGCCAGTTTCAAATGAGTCACACCAAAATACCACCAACACATTAGTTTCAACACACGAGGGGACCGGGTTTTGGACCATTGCTACTCTCCCTTCCGGGATGGCTACAAATCCCTCCCCCACCCACCATTTGGCAAATCGGACCACTCTTCCATTCTGCTTCTGCCTGCTTACAGGCAGAAACTGAAACAGGAAGCACCCGCCCTCAGAACGATCCAATGCTGGTCGGACCAATCAGACTCTACGCTACAAGACTGTTTTGATCACACGGACTGGGAGATGTTCCGGTCTGCCTCTGATGACGACATCGAGCTTTACGCTGATAGCGTTATGTGTTTCATCAGAAAGTGATGAATATGATCACCATATAAAAGAAGGGGAAAATAACCATATAGAGCAGAAATAGAAAGAATAGAAAATAACTTCATTAACAACTTTCTCAGATGGAACCTTTTTTTCTCATTTAACACATCAATGCCAACATTACATAGCAATTTTGTCACCGATTTCACTAATTTTTCCACATCAGGGAAGAAATCTTTCACATCTACAGCTTTTCCAAACGTCTCATCAAAAAAAAATCATTAATCTCTTGAACAGAATAAAGTTGATATTCCTCTACCTGAGACCCAATTTCAGAGACCCCTTACACCTGAGAGAGTGTGTCTTCATCTCTCATTTCATCCATGTAATCATCCTCCGGTAAAGGACAGTTTGTGTTTTTGATGTAGACGGCAAACTGTCATTAAGCGTATCATTTCCACCCGTGCTCTCAGCCTCAAAACTCAAACCATCTTCAACTACAGTACTTTGGATTTCTGTGGACTGATTTTTATTTTCTAGAACCTGCCTGTTCATCAACTTCATTATTTTCACCCTCATCACGTTCTCATCAGAGTAAGACGCCGCACAAATCGACCCCCGCTACCCGGTATTCTACTGGCAAATGTTCAGTCTCTGGATAAAAAGCTCTGCGAGCTGAAAGCGCGGATCTCTTTCCAATGAGAGACGAGGGACTGCTGCATTATCTGCCTTACGGAACCTTGGATGTCTGCGGAGATTCCAGACTCAGACCCCCGCTACCCGGTATTCTACTGGCAAATGTTCAGTCTCTGG
The DNA here is from genome assembly GCF_019703515.2 of Myxocyprinus asiaticus. Taxonomy (NCBI): domain Eukaryota; kingdom Metazoa; phylum Chordata; class Actinopteri; order Cypriniformes; family Catostomidae; genus Myxocyprinus; species Myxocyprinus asiaticus. The sequence continues at coordinate 42,097,127 of NC_059366.1, forward strand.
ATAAAAAGCTCTGCGAGCTGAAAGCGCGGATCTCTTTCCAATGAGAGACGAGGGACTGCTGCATTATCTGCCTTACGGAACCTTGGATGTCTGCGGAGATTCCAGACTCGGTTCACCGTGCACCGAGCGGACAGAGCGAAAGACCTCTCAGGTAAAAGCAGAGGTGGTGGTGTATGTTTTATGATCAACAAATCCTGGTGTGATCAGAGGAACGTACATTCTATCAAGTCTTTCTGCTCTCCTGATCTGGAATTTCTCATGCTTCTGTGTCGACCATTCTGGCTACCGAGGGAATTCACAGCGGTCATTATCACTGCTGTGTACATCCCGCCACAAGCCGACACAGACCGAGCACTCATGGAACTGTATGGGATTATAAGCAAGCAGGAAACCGCGCACCCTGAGGCCACGTTCATTGTGACCAGGGACTTTAATAAAGCCAGTTTCAAATGAGTCACACCAAAATACCACCAACACATTAGTTTCAACACACGAGGGGACCGGGTTTTGGACCATTGCTACTCTCCCTTCCGGGATGGCTACAAATCCCTCCCCCACCCACCATTTGGCAAATCGGACCACTCTTCCATTCTGCTTCTGCCTGCTTACAGGCAGAAACTGAAACAGGAAGCACCCGCCCTCAGAACGATCCAATGCTGGTCGGACCAATCAGACTCTACGCTACAAGACTGTTTTGATCACACGGACTGGGAGATGTTCCGGTCTGCCTCTGATGACGACATCGAGCTTTACGCTGATAGCGTTATGTGTTTCATCAGAAAGTGCGTAGACGACGTCGTTCCGACCAGAACAATATGGATCTATCCGAACCAGAAGTCATGGATTAATAGCGATGTTCGCACGGCACTTAATGTGCGGACCTCTGCTTTTAATTCCGGGAACACGGAGGAGCATAAACAAACATCACAACAGCAAAACGCCAGTACAGGAACCAGATTGAAGGACAGTTTAACACCACCAACTCTAGAAGCATGTGGCAGGGAATTAACATCATCACGGACTTTAAAGGGAATAAAAACTCCGCCATGAACACCGCTGCCTCTCTCCCGGATGAGCGAAATACTTTTTATGCTCGTTTTGAGGGAAATAACACCGCCCTCTCGGAGAGAGCTCTCACGGCCGAAGCTACAGAGGTTAGTTCACTCTCCGAATCTGTAGCGGATGTAACTCGATCCTTCCGACTGGTGAATATCCACAAAGCCGCGGGTCCAGATGGCATTCTGGGCCACATCATCAGAGCGTGCGCGAACCAGCTGGCTGGTGTTTTTACGGACATTTTCAACCTTTCCCTCTCTTTGTCTGAAGTCCCCACATGCTTTAAAACGTCTACCATTGTGCCTGTACCAAAGCAATCAAAAATCACTTGCTTAAATGACTGGCGTCCTGTTGCTCTGACCCCCATCATCAGCAAATGCTTTGAGAGACTAATCAGAGATTACATCTGCTCTGTGCTGCCTCTCGCTCTAGACCCATTGCAGTTTGCTTACCACAACAACCGCTCCACAGATGATGCCATTGCATCTACAATACACACTGCTCTCTCCCACCTGGAAAAAAAGAACACTTATGTGAGAATGTTGTTTGTAGACTACAGCTCAGCATTCAACACCATAGTGCCCTCCAAGCTTGATGAGAAACTCCGGGCTCTGGGCTTAAACAGCTTGCTGTGCAGCTGGATCCTGGACTTCCTGTCAAGCAGATGCCAGGTGGTTAGAATGGGCAGCAACATCTCCTCATCACTGACCCTCAACACTGGAGCCCCACAGGGCTGTGTTCTCAGCCCACTCTTGTATTCCTTGTACACACATGACTGTGTAGCAACACACAGCTCCAATGCCATCATTAAGTTTGCTCTGACACACTGGTGTCAGGAGCACAACCTCTCCCTCAACGTCAGTAAGACAAAGGAGCTTGTGGTAGAATTCAGAAGAAAAGACAGAGAACACAGTCCCATCACCATCAATGGAGCACCAGTGGAGAGAGTCAACAGCTTCAAGTTCCTGGGTGTCCACATCACTGAGGAACTCACATGGTCCATCCACACTGAAGTCGTTGTGAAGAAGGCTCATCAGCACCTCTTCTTCCTGAGACGGCTGAGGAAGTTTGGAATGAACCGCCACATCCTCACACGGTTCTACACCTGCGCTGTAGAGAGCATCCTGACTGGCTGCATCTCCGCCTGGTACAGCAATAGCACAGCCCACAACCGCAAAGCACTGCAAAGGGTGGTGCGAACTGCCAGACACATCATCGGAGGTGAGCTTCCCTCCCTCCAGGACATATATACCAGGCGGTGTGTGAAAAAAGCTTGGAGGATCATCAGAGACTCCAGCCACCCGAGCCATGGGCTGTTCTCATTGCTACCATCAGGCAGGCGGTATCGCAGCATCAGGACCCGCACCAGCCGACTACATGACAGCTTCTTCCCCCAAGCAATCAGACTTTTGAACTCTTGATCTCCCACGATCAAAATACATCAGCACTGCTGATGTGAATAGGATTGAGAAAAGAGAATGAAAAAGGAGAAGACAGGTGGAGATGAGACAAGATGAAAATGAGAAAACAGAATGAGACAAAAGAGAACAAGAAAAGAGAATCGAGAACAAAAAGGGAAAGAAGAGATGAAAATGATAAAAGAGAATAAGAAAAGAGAATGAGAAGTGAATAAGAGATTAAGAAAAAAGAGGAGAAAAGAGAAGAAACAAGATGAGGCCAGTAGAGAATGAGAAAAGTAAAGACATGAGACCAGAATGAGAAAAGAGAAGAGAAAAAGAAAGAAAAGAGACAAAAGAATGAGAATATGAAAGAAAGAATAGACGAAAATGAGAGTGAGAAAAAAATGAGCATAAGAAAAGAGAAGATAATGAGAAAAAAAGACAAGATGAGAATGAGACAATAAAAGAGAACAAGCAAAAAACGAGAACAAAAAGGGAAAAAAGAGATGAGATTAGAAGAGGTGAGTTGAGAAGAAAAGTAAATGAGAAAAGAGAATAAAAGAATGAGAAGAGGAGAGAAGAGAAGAGAGAGAAAAGAGAATGATAATGACAAAAAGACAATGAGACATGAGAAGACACAAGAGAAGACAAGACATGAAGAGAATGAGAAAAGAAAACAGAATGAGAATAGAAGAGAGAACAGCTGATAAAAGAATAGACAAAGAAAAGACAATGGATGAGAAAAGATGAGAAGACATAAGAATAGGTGAGAACAGACAAGATAAGATGAGAAGAGACAAGTGATACAAAAAAAGACAAGAATAGAAGAAATGATATGAGAAAAGAACAGATGAGATAAGATGAACAGACAATAACAGAAGGGACATGACGAAACAAGAAATAAGAATAGACTAAACAAAACAAGAAGAGACAAAAAGTGACAAAAAGGCAAGAGACAAGGAAAGAACAGAAATTTTACATTCTGCAGCTTTATGTCACACCGAGTGAATCATGAGTTTTTCAAACTCAGCCAAACTCAAGAAACACTAATGCCAAGGACAAATCAACTTCTATCACTATCATCACTTATCCTTTAAAAAGCAGATCTATTACTGAAGAACTCTTGAAGTAGTTCAGGAACATTCTACTGGAACTGAATTTGAAGACATGAGCTCTCTGGCTTCATTACAGTTATTGTTCTAGTCTTCCCTCTGATATGGACAGGGCTTTGGGGGGTTTTTTCTCTTGATTGCAGATTCTTTTACTAGTGGTTGTGCTTTGTTTGAATCTGGTTTGGGTGATCGCCATCTTCCAGACTGCCAACGGTTAATTTAGGCCATCTCAGCAATAAGATGGTTGATATGAAGCATTGATTGTCTTTTTTATGTAGGCAAGGGAGCTTTTTCTGCATGACACCAGATTGCTGGTACAAACCTTTAACAGAAATCTTTTTCCATATGGATCAGTTTGTGTGGCAGATGAAATAAAAGCTGGAGAGAGAGAGAGAGAGAGAGAGAGAGAGAGAGAGAGAGAGAGATTTGTGGCTTAACCATTGTCCATTGTCACTAAATGTGTCCATGTGTTGATTCTACTTAGTGTCTGAGATTAATGTTCTGCGAGTCTGTTGCTTATCCCTTTTCTGTCACTAAGACAGACAGACATGACAAAAAGATCCAGAAAGACCTTTTCTAGTGTACAGCTTGCCGCAAGGCTCTGGAATAAACCCACAGCACACAGCAGGATTATTATTGTATACTAAAACTAAAGATGAAAGCTATTGATTTAAAAACATTTTTGTAAACTGAAATAAAATAATTAATGCAAAGTAAATTACTAAAATAAAACAAAACTAAAACCTGACAAAAAAGCACAATAAAAGTATCATAAAATTGGTCCATGCACTAAATTCCAGTTCTTTTGAAGCCACAAAATAAGGATTATGTGAGTAATGAACAAAATTTAAAATTTTATACATTGCATATTCATGGAATGTTCATGACTGAAGTAGCAATGTCCGATTTGTGAACAAATCATTCTTTTGAGTCAAATCTTTTCAATGAATCGGATGATCCAGTTCACAAAAAACGGTCTGAATGATTCATTCGCGATGACTGAATGATTGATTCAAACTCACTGACTCAATCAAATTAAAATATCTAAAAACAACATATAAATATTTCCATGAAGTAAAAACTAAACTGAAAGTATCAAGACTTTGCTGAAACTACAGCTAAACTGAAATTTCAAGTTACAGTTCCAATAGTGTTATATTATTATAATATTTAAAAAAGCATAACAATAATAACCTTGGCACACAGGATTTCAGACATGGACTGATCAAAACAGCACAATGGGATAAAACACACACACAACCATAAGCTCATCTTCACTGAGAGGCATGTGGTGTAAATTTGATCAAAAGTGCTTTTTTTTTTTTTCCTGTTGGTGAGGGCATATATGTCAGTGATGTGAAAAATAAGTTTGAACTGTTAAATCTTGAGTAAAACAGCTTCTGGAGATGATTAGACCGCCGATCTGAACCAGCTGCGGCGCTGGCAGAGACTTGATAAAGGTACGAAACAGCATCATTCACTCAAAGTATCAGAAATCAATCTGTTCCCTGCCAGAGATGACTGGAGTACAGTGAAAAGAGTGGAACATCTAAAAATAATGAAGGACTCACTTTGAAACATGAAGATTTCACACATTTTTCATTGCAAAAATGCAAATGCCAAAGTTAGACACTACATCTCTGTCCAACTCGTGCTGTTCAAGCTAAGTCTAAAACTTTGTTTTTCAGGAATTCTCATGTTACTGGAAAACAAGAGGAGAAACAAAACAAAAAGAGACGAAAAGAGAAGACATAAGAAAAGAAGTCATGAGAAGAGAATGAGAAGAAAAGACAAGAAAAGAGAAGAGAAACAAAAACAGATGAAATGGGAACAGACAAAACGAGAAGAGATGAGAACAAACAAAAACGAAAAGACAAAATGAGAACAGATGAAACGAGAAAAGAAATGAGAACAGACAAAACAAATACAGAAGAGAAATGTGAATAAATAAGAAAAACAAAAACAGAAGAAACAAGAACAGATGAAACATGAAGAGAAATGAGAAGACAAAATGAGAAGAGAAGGGTAGTGAGAACAGACAAAATGAAGACAGATGAAGTTAGAAGAGAAACGAGAAGAGAAACAGGAACAGGCGAATGAGAACAAGAGACTAAATAAGAGAAATATGAACAGACGAAATTAAAGGAGAAAGAGAACAGACAAAACAAGAGAAGAGAAACGAGAACAGACAAAAAAGAACATACAAAAAGAGAAAAGACACGCAAAGAGACAAAACGAGAAGAGAAGAGAAATGGGAACAGACAAAATTAGAACATACGAAAGGAGAAGAGAAACGAGAACAAAGCAAGAACAGAAGAGAAAAGAGAACAAACGAAATGAGAAAAGACGAAACAAGAACAGACGATACAAGAAGAGAAATGAGAACAGACGAAACGAAAGGGAGAAATGAGAGAAACGAGAACAGACAAAACAAGAATAGAAGAAAAGAGAAGATAACAAAAACAGACGAAATGAGAACAGAAATGAGAACAGACGAAACGAGAAGAGAAACTAGATCAGACAAAAGAAGAGCAGAAGAGAAAGGAGAACAGGTGAAATAAGAAGAGACAAAGGGAGAAAAGAACAGACGAAATGAGAAAAGCGAGAACAGACAAAATGAGAATAGATGAAACAAGAGAAATGAGAAAAGACAAAACAAATAAAGGAAAACAAATGAAACGAGGAGAAGGGTACGAGAACAGACAAAACGAGAACAGATGAAATAAGAGAAACGAGAAGAGAAATGAGATGAGAAATGAGAACAGATGAAAAAAGAGAAGAGAAACAAGAACAGAAAAAATGCAAAAAGAAGAGAAACAAGAGATGAAATGAGAAAAACGACAACTGATCAAACGAGAAGAGAAGAGAAGAGAAGAGCAGAACAGAAGAATAATTAATAAATTAGCCAAGGACTTTAATAGATTCCTTATAGACCTGGGCTATTCAATTCCGTTCCTGGAGGGCCACTGTCCTAATCAAACACAACTTAACCAGCTAATCAAGGTGTTCAGGATTACTTGGAAATTCTAGGCAGGTGTGTAAATGGAGGGTTGGAACTAACAGAATTGAATAGTCCTATCACACACCGTTTGTTCTTCCTCAATATCCGCAAACATTCCTGTGAGAATGTATGTTGTACGTTTGTGTGTGTGTGTGTTTATGTGCTCTTTAAAATATTAATGCAGGGCCCCATCACATAAGCACTCTCTGAACGCTTCATTCCCCATTATAGCCTATTGTTTAGTGCGACGTCCGAACAGACCGTAGGATTTATTTTTTCCCTGTTGTCCCTGAAGGCATCCTAATAAACATTTGCTGAATGCTGTTTGTATCTCTATGAATACTTCACAAGTTGTCTGAGTATTAATTTACACAGACACGTAAATTAATTAATAAGAATAACAATAAAAATAAATTTCTCATATCTCATTCATATTAAAAGTGCTTTAAGTGATTTCAGTAATTTTGCAAATGTCTGCCATTTTGCACACTTCAACCACACAACCCTCTCCCCAAAGCCCAGCCTTTCGAAGACATGTCAATCAACCCTATGCAATCAAACCGAAATACACAAAATGATCGACAGGCACAGAGCATTTCTGATTGGCTAAAAAAAAAAAAAAAAATGCGAGTCGCTCCCCAGACTCTTTTTTTCCATTTACAGAGACTAGAGCTGTCACAGAAATTTCTCAGGACACTTATATTAGTGATACTGTAACTGTCAGGTATTTATGCTAGAAATTCAAATAATTATTTACTTGCAACACTTGTACTTGTACTTGTAAAACTTGTACTCTGTTTAGATTCATGATGCTTCTTCATGTTTGGGGTTCCAGCAAGCCCAAGCTGTAGGTGTAAAAACAATATAAAACATTAACCTTTCAATTTTCCTTTTGGAAAACTGACAGAATTTTTATATTTGGGTGAATTATCCCTTTAAGTATATTTAAGCTAAGAGAAGGGGCCGAACACTCCAAAACAGAACATGAGGGTTAAAATCATGAAACTATCATTTAAAAATTATAAAAACTATTTGCTTGTTTTAATAAGCCCCACTACAAAATGACAAGACAACTACTTAATGAGAGGAAGGATGGAAAATTAGAGGGGAGAAGGGTCACCTGAGACCCAGAGGTCAAACAGTAGCACGTCCACATCACTTTAGAAACATTATCTTCAGTTCACACCTGCCTCTTCATTTAGACCTCATCTAGGGCATCCAGAAATATATTGGCACCAGACCCTTCTAATCAATGCCATTACCACTACACCCTTTCCTAAACCCAAAGAGGGTCATCTGTGGGGGACACAGAGTGGTCAGACCGTGCACAGAAAATGAGGCCAGGCTCAAGTTCAAGGTCGAGGGTCAAAGGTCAAGCTTCCAGGAAAATGGGCCCAGCTGTGCGGGGATGTGGGATGCGTATGAGCTGGACATCAAGTCCGTCTGGACGGTTGACCAGTTGCGACCCCAGCCTTTGTACTTGTTTGGTGAGTGGTGGTTTCCTTATGGTTTTGTGGTCAGACACAGGACTCTGCCAAGCTGCCAGAGAAATGAGAGAGACACAGGAGCACAAATGAGACGCCACTCAGTTCAGAATGGAGGACAAAGTTCAAAGAGAGGGCAAATAAGAGAGTTCATTTCATGGATAAATATGTGGAAGCCATATGAGGAGGTCAAGATACTGTACATTGGTCTATACTGTTTAGAACACATAAAAGCCTTTTAGTGGAAGCCATGATGGGTGTCCAAAAAATCGACAAACAATTACAGTATATTAGTCATAAACAGAGCCAGACTTTTCACTATGGACATAAAGTCTGGTGCGCTTGGCAGCTTATTCTGGTCAAGAACTGCCCACTTAGTCTCTTAGGAAGAGAATGTCTGATTGACATATGTAACATGACCAACCACAGTTCTTTTTTATATTATATGCTGTTTAGGGGCAGATTTAATCACAAATTGAAGATAAAAGCCTGGCGTGGATAAAACTTCACAGCAGTCTTCATCCGTGAACAGATGTACTATATATATATATATATATATATATATATATATATATATATATATATATATATATATATACAGGGTTGGGGAGTAACGGAATACATGTAACGGGATTACGTATTTAAAATACAAAATATAAGTAACTGTATTCCACTACAGTTACAATTTAAATCATTGGTAATTAGAATACAGTTACATTCAAAAAGTATTTTGATTACGTAAGAGATTACTTTGCATTTTATTGTCATTTGTTTCATTTAATATTTAGTCCTTTCAGATGGAAAACATTTATACATATAAATGATGCAATCCAAAGTGCATTTGAACAGCGGTGAAACACTTTCTTATGATGTGTTACATTCATACGAGCAGACAGAGAAGTAAGTTTGAAGTAAGTTTGGAGTAGAAGAAATAGAAATAAAACTTGTGTAAAGTGTCAGCTTTACGCTAAGCTAAAATGCTATTTCTAGCCATTTTACATGCACGTTACCAGGCCCGACCATACTTTTTTATAAAGAAAATTCACGTTGGATCATAATTTCTTTTTTCTAGTAAGACCTTTGATATTAGGGCAAAAATCATATTCTTGGTAATAATTTTTGTATTGTTTCCCTGTAAAAATATCTAAAAATCCTTAAAACAAGATCAATTTGATTTATCTTGTATTAGAAACAACACTGCATAAGATATTTAAGTTTTTCAGAGAATGTATTTTTAACATGTGTATTTTGTCTTACTGTACTGGCAGAGTTTTTATAGTCAAAACAAGTGAAAAAATCTACCACTGCTGAAGAAGTAATCCAAAGTATTTAGAATACATTACTGACCTTGAGTAATCTAATGGAATACGTTACAAATGACATTTTACAGCATGTATTCTGTAGTGGAATACATTTAAAAAGTAACACTCCCAACCCTGTATGTGTGTGTATATATATATATATATATATATATATATATATATATATATATATAAAACATTGTTTTTAAATGTATCCTCTGTGTTTTGAATGAACGTTTCAAATTGCAATATTCTAAATTAAAGTCAATTTAGAAAAGACTGAGTTGTTTCACATGAGCTACATTTGGAGGGATTGGCCATAGGCTCTAGCAGACTTCCACCCGAATGTTTTTGTATGAATATTTAATTATTTTATGAACATTTAATTGTGCAAGGTATGGGGGCTTGTGAAGAGTGTAAATAGTTGGTTTTGGTCATTAATAAGGGTTGCAGTTGTGTTTAAAGTTATGTTTTGTGTTAAATTATGGTGTTTTATTTGAAGTCACCATCATGGAGATTAGTTTTCCTAACTAATCAAGCTAAACCTTCAGTACAGTAATAATTGTATACTGAACTTGTGTTTAGTATAAGAGAGCAGATACTGAAGCTCTTTTATTATCTGAGAGATATAACCTTTAGAGAGCTAAAGTACCTTCCAAGTTACAAAATATTACAGTTGTATCCTATTCAAAAATGCACTATGGTTTGAGATTACAGAGTTTACCAGTTTAAAAATAAAATTCATTTTGAGCCTCATGTGTGTATTTTAATTAAGTAGAATAAATCTGGTTTGATTTACTCACTTTACTTAATATAACAGTGTATGTTGAACTTGTAATATATATCTTAAATAACTAAATTTAACTTAATTTAGTGCAACCACTAACCATCAAAAGCCATTTTTTCAGTATGTATTCTGACTTCATCAGAATTTCCAAGACTATAAATTGCTTAAATTGTCTGGATTCAGTCAGACTTACTGAATAGAAAGTGGTGTTTTTGTGCCTTCCTTGTTGAAAAGACCAGCATAGCTGGTAAAGAGCACAACAGTCAGGTTCCAGAATTAAAAATCCCGTTCATTTTTTCCATTGACGAATTGATTTTTACAGATAACTTGCAAACATTTAAATACAGGCCTACCATGAGTTCATAGGTTGTTCATCAATGGTATTTGCTTCCGCTGAAGCCATCGCTCCACATTATTTCAACTTCATTGTTTAAAAATCGTGTTTAATGGCAGAGTTCCTGGTGAACATTTACTCAACCCATGGTCCAACAGAGAAATATACACCAATCAGAGAACTGCGACCAATAAAGCCTACCAAACAAGCTCGGAAGGGACTGCTCACTCCCATCACGTAGTGTGAATGACGCAAACTAGTCAGTCTCCCTTCACCCTCAAACTACTTATATACAACCTCAATTCTTAAAAAGTTAGGACTGTATGAAAAATGCTAATAAAAACAAAAAGGAGTGATTTGTAAATTATATTCACCCTTTGCTATATTGAAAGCACCACAACTACACATTATATGATGTTTTACCTTGTGAATTTCATTTTTATTTTTTTAATTTTTATTTTTTATGTACAGTAATTTCAAATCAAGATGATTGCAACACGCTCCAAAAAAAGACAGGGCAATTTAAGACTAATAACAATTTGACAAGTTGAAACAACAAGGCGATGTGAAACAGGAGATGTTAAACAGGTGAAGCAATCGTGTCATAGTATATAAGGAGCCTCTAAAAGCCTAGTCCTTCAAGAGCAAGGATCGTTCAAGACTTGTCAATTTGCCAACAGATGCCTCAGAAAATAATCCAGCACTTTGAGAACAATGTTCCCCAAAGACAAATTTGAAGGATTTTTGGCATTTCACCCTCTACATTGCACAATGTAGTTAAAAGATTCAAGGAATCGGAAACCTCTTCTGAATGCACGTGATCTCCGATCCCTCAGACATCACTGTCTTAAAAAATTTCATTCATGGGCTCAGGAATACTTCAGTAAACCTTTGTTAGTCAACACCACTCGCCTAAGTCTAGTTAAGACTTTACTATGCAAAGCAGAAGCCCTATATCAACACTGTCAGGAAGCGCCGCTGACTTCTCTGGGCTTGGTCTCATCTTAGATGGAAAGTAGAACAGTGAAACTGTGTTTTTTGGTCCGACAAGACCACATTTCATATAGTTTTTGAAAAACACAGCTGTTGTGTTCTCCGGGCCAAAGAGGAAAAGGACCAACCAAGCTGTTATCAGAGTCAGGTCCAAAAGTCAGTGTCTGTATAGGCCAGGGGTGTGTCAGTGCCCATGGCATGGGTAACTCGCACATCTGTGAGGGCACCTTTAATGCAGATTTTGGAGTAACATACAGTGCATCCGGAAAGTATTCACAGCGCTTCACTTTTTCCACATTTTGTTATGTTACAGCCTTATTACAAAATGAATTAAATTCATTATTTTCCTCAAAATTCTACAAACAATGCCCCATAATGACAATGTGAAAGAAGTTTGTTTTTCAAATTTATTAAAAATAAAAAATGAACAAATCACATGTACATAAGTATTCACAGCCTTTGCCATGACACTCAAAATTGAGCTCAGGTGCATCCTGTTTCCACTGATCATCCCTGAGATGTTTCTACAACTTGATTGGAGTCCACCTGTGGTAAATTCAGTTGATTGGACATGATTTGGAAAGGCACACACCTGTCTATATAAGGTCCCACATTTAACAGTGCATGTCAGAGCACAAACCAAGCCATGAAGTCCAAGGAATTGTCTGTAGACCTCCGAGTCAGGATTGTATCAAGGCACAGATCTGGGGAAGGGAACAGAAAAATTTCTGCAGGATTGAAGGTCCCAATGAGCACAGTGGCCTCAATCATCCATAAATGGAAGAAGTTTGGAACCACCAGGACTCTTCCTAGAGCTGGCTGCCCAGCCAAACTGAGTGATCGGGGGAGAAAGGGCCTTAGTCAGGGAGGTGACCAAGAACCCGATGGTCACTCTGACAGAGCTCCAGCATTTCTCTGTGGAGAGAGGAGAACCTTCCAGAAGAACAACCATCTCTGCAGCACTCCACCAATCAGGCCTGTATGGTAGAGTGGCCAGACGGAAGCCACTCCTCAATAAAAGGCACATGACAGCCCGCCTGGAGTTTGCCAAAAGGCACCTGAAGGACTCTCAGACCATGAGAAGCAAAGGTTGAACTCTTTGGCCTGAATGGCAAACGTCATGTCTGGAGGAAACCAGGCAACCTTTTTGACATGGAGTGACATTTTTTATTTTCCTGGTCAATGGCTGTACTTTGAGTGTGACCATGGTTTAAGGAGGGTGTACCTGTATGCTGGGTTGGAAATCTCAAGGATTAATAGTGGCATTTTCCTTATTACATCATGTGTTGTTCTGAAAGCAAAAAGAAATGAAACATGGAATGTAGGTTGTCATCTGCGCAGACTGACCGAAGCAAAGCGGGCGCGTTTACTCGCGCGATAAACCGAAAGTGAAGCACTGCCGCCTTGTGATGTATGAATGGCTTGCACGCATGGTACGAGTCTATTGGGTATACTGCAGTCTCATCATATTTAAGCCTCCCATTCAGCTCATGAAAACACACTGCATGATCATGAGGAAGGATTACATCAAGATGTAGATTGAAATGCAGGTGCGGAATTTATATAAATAAAATAGTCTACTCTTCTCTCGCCATTGCTGGCGTGCCAGTGATTACCCATAGTGCCAATGGTGGCCGACCATAGAGAGAGAGAGAGCTGTTTATACAGTGTGGATTGTAAGTTAAATATTTCCATTTTAAAGTGTTACACTGGGAATATGAAAGCACGCTCCGGTCAAGATTATGTCAGATCTCTGCGAATAATAGAACAGTGGTGAGCAAACGGGGCAATTCTCTCCAGATGTGTGTGTGTTAGTTTAGACATATGTATGTGGAAAGAGGGAAAGCGACTTTGAGGAACTATAAAACTGTATATGGTTCAGTGTGATAAGTTACGTTCATGGCCAATGGAGGAGTCAGGAGACAATGGAGCAGGTTCAAGGTCAGTCTCTTTTAATTGTTTGTTTAATCACACAGTCGACCGTAAACGTTGATAACACAAAACAGCTTGTAGACATATGAAAGCACTCTCAATTCATGAAACTCTCTCAGTTCGGGCCGTCCTGCTTTCTGGTCACTCTTTCTCTCTCTCTCTTCTGATGCTCTGGCTTGCCTTATCAGGTCTCCCTCCACCATCACTATAATGAGAGACAGATGTTAGAGTAATTACCACCCAGGTGATGAGCCTTACCGCTCTCCCTCTTGCGCAAACCGACACATGACCACGCCCTTCAGTTTTATTTCTGGTCTTTCAAAATGGTGCATAATGGTGCACTCTTGAAAGGCCAAATGAAAGCCACGTTAAAATAATTGCAATATTCAAAGCATATTTATCGCAAACATATTGTGAATATTCAACATAACGCCCAGTCATTCTTAGGATCGATGCTGGTTAGATTCCTTAAGACTTGCAATCAGGTTACAAATTGTATGACTATAAGTGTAATCAGTAAAGTAATCTTTTGGATTATATTTTTTAGGTAATCTTAATTGATTATTTTTGGATTACCTCTGACCTTACTTGTTTATTTGATTCACATGCATTTGAGTAGGATAATCTATACTATTTTGGCACAATGTTTCTTTAAAAATATTGCATTTAAAAAACTTACTCATTGATGTGAATTTACTGAGAATTGATGTGATTTTGTGTTTTACTTGCTTTTCTTTTGGGGGGGGGGGGGAGATTGGGCATGATTTTCTCCCCGTTTCTCCCCAATTTGGCATGCCCAATTCCCAATGCGCTCTAAGTCCTCGTGGTGGCGTAGTGACTCACCTCAATCCGGGTGGAAGAGGAAGAATCTCAGTCTCTCAGTCACTCTGCCTCCGTGTCTGAGACAGTCAATCTGTGCATTTTATCATGTGGCTTGTTGAGCGCGTTACCACGGAGACCTAGTGCGTGTGGAGGCTTCACGCTATTCTCCGCGGCATCCACGCACAACTCACCACGTGCCCCACCAAGAGCGAGAACCACATTATAGCGACCACGAGGAGGTTACCCCATGTGACTCTACCCACCCTAGCAACCGGCCAGTTGGTTGCTTAGGAAGCCTGACTGGAGTCACTCAGCATGCCCTGCGTTTTTTAATAAACGGAGTGAATTATTCTTATTTAGAAGATTTTTTTTTTTTTTTTAACTATTGTCTTCCAGGTTTGAATTTTTTCTTTTTTCTTTTTTCTTTCTTTTTTTTTTTTTTTGGTCCAGACTTCCAGAATCAATAATTAGTGAAGGTCACTTTATATGATGTAGACATATTTCACAGCTATATCAGCAGTTTAGTAACTTGCATAATTATTCATCATGAGAAGGCATTGTCTAATGAATATGCTGTAAGTTGTAGGCTAATTTACAATGAAACATTTAGATATTTAAAAAAAGATGAATTACAGGGATCAATAAATTATGAACAATTTACTGGCTTTGCCTGATTAATTTGTAACCATGTTATCAATAAAAAAGTTACTGTAATCTGATTGAGTATTTTAAAATGTAGTTTAATCTAATTAGAAGTACTTCTTTTTTGTAATTGGTAGAAGTGTAATGATTCACTCATCTCATGATTCTGTTCGGTTCACGATTCTTTAGAATAAGCCTGAATCAAGAAAAGTTAAGATTGAAAGTTTTTTTATTATTATTACTTTAAAGACATGTATATGCAAAACAGTTCCTTTCCTTTAAAATTAAGCTAAAAGTACTGTTCTTTTTTTTTTCTATCCCCCCTTTTCTCCCCAATTTGGAATGCCCAATTCCCACTACTTAGTAGGTCCTCGTGGTGGCACGGTTACTCACCTCAATCCGGGTGGTGGAGGACAAGACTCAGTTGCCTCCACTTCTGAGACAATCCATACATCTTATCACGTGGCTCACTGTGCATGACCTGTGGAGACTCACAGCATGTGGAGGCTCATGCTACTCTCTGCGATCCATGCACAACTTACCACACGCCCCATTGAGAGCGAGAACTACTAATCGCGACCACGAGGAAGTTACCCCATGTGATTCTACCCTCCCTAGCAACTGGGCCAATGTGGTTGCTTAGGAGGCCTGGCTGGAGTCACTCAGCATGCCCTGGATTTGAACTTGCGACCCCAGGGGTGGTAGTCAGCATCAATATTCACTGAGCTACCCAGGCCCCCTAAAAGTACTGTTCTTAAAAGTGCTAAATTATCCATCAGAGATGTGCTGGGACTAAAAATGAGCCCAGAAGAGGGCAATGGTGACACCAAATGAAAATTCGAGCTAATAATTCTTCTTACTGAAAATACGGAATTATGTTAGATACATTACATATGCTGCTTAAACACTGTCACTGATTACATACATTTAAATTATTTAAAATTAAAACTGTATTTTTCTAGAATAATGCTTTCTCTGATTATTCTTTTCAAAAGTACATATTTAATGAAAGTGCAAGCTTATCCAGTTAAATTATAATAATTTACTGATGAAATCAAATCTGGCATGGCATTTGACATTAGGATTGTACTCCCCTATAGCATTAGTATACATGGTGTAGGGCATTACTGGTTGTTTAGATCAGTGTTACTATCAGAAATAATTAATAATTATATAAATTAATAAATTAATTAATTGAATCTAACTCATTAAAACCTCATATGGGGCTCCAGTAAATGTAATGCGCTATGTTTAGGAGCGGGTTTGGTTATTAGCAATAATTGATAATTATCAAAGATAATTATTAATTATTAAAATCAAAAGAACTTTGATGAGAATCAATGCTAGTTTTTTCTAATCCTTTAAATCAACAATTATCAAAGATAATCATTAATTGTTAACATCGATGAAACATTAATTAAAATTAACACTAGCTTATTGATCATTCAAATTCAACAATCATCAAAGATAATTATCAATTATCAAAAATCAACAGAATATTAATAAGGATTAACATTGACGGGACACCACCCTGGAGTTAGGGACTAATAACCAGATAGTATAACAGTCTCAATATTAGATTGTTTTCTTAGGAAAATCGACATCCGAAGAATATCGATTTTCGGGAAAAAAAACAATGAATGAAGGCTTGATTCCGAGCACTGGCATCCCGTCAGCATGACACAGGCGTATGCAAAACAAACCAAAACACTTCTCTTTGTAATATAAACAAAGTTTATTTATGCAGTAATATCAATTAATAATTAATACAATGCAGTCAATAAACTTCCGACTTACAACTACAAACAAAACAGTGATATGATTAGATATGGAAATCAAAATAATCCTATAACACATGAGGGTGTGTGTGTGTGTATGTGTGAGAGCGAGTGTGTGTGTGTGTGTGTGTGTGTGTGTGTGTAAGGAGGGACGTGCACAAAATGGCGGACGTGACTCTCGTGGAGATTATGTCACGCGAGACTTCCGGCCAGAGAATATGGCCGCGAATGTGGGCGGAGAGAAACCAGTCAATGGCGTCTACTAGTTACCATGTGTATCCGCTTGTACGATAGCTTAGGGACAAAGCTGCGCTTTATCACGAAGCTATCTGCTAGCCAAAAATGTGTGCCAGAATGTTTGTGAGGGGTCGCGCATGTGTGCGTATGTGTGTGTGTGTGTGTGTGTGTGTGTGTGTGTGTTTGTGTGTGTGTGGTTAGTACGAGAGAGAGAGAGAGAATTAAGTGATGGCCCCAAAGCCGATTTCGCGATCATGGGAGAGAAAGCAGCTGTTAGTTTATCACTTAGTTTGCCGGTCTCACCCGCGATGGTGGAAATGCACAATAGCCCAATGTGGTTGGACTACGATACAGCAAATCAAATTCGTGATAATTAATTCCCTGAGTATTAATAATGAGCTGACATGGCGGTCCGTAAACTGTACAAGCAATAACCTTGATTCACAAGAATAACACACTATAATATTCTATCTCTGCCCAGACGTAAACCCCTTACTTGAATCACATGAGGATGCAGAATGTGTGTTCATCCGTCCTTTAACTCAGACTCGGTTCCTCGAGGCTCAGGTGATGACGGGAGGCCGTTTCCTCACTCTGTCGGCAGGCAGTATGGCTGCTGATTCTCGGCAGGCTGGCGGAGAAATTAGCGACATTGACTTGATTGAAGATGGAAGAGAAATCTTTTATCCCTTCACTTTTGCAGGCAAACGGATGAAGATTGACTCCTTCGGATCCGTTAGAGTGTTCGGTGGAACACAGAGTAATCTCAACTCGTCCAGCGAGATGGAGATTGTATGGCCACAGTTTCAAGTCGGACATTACTTCCTTGTGCCACGAGGTTGCACCTGAGAGCAGCGATGAGCTGCGTCTACACACGGCGAACAAAGTTGCTGGAAGCAAATCCTGGAAGCATTTCAGAGGTATTTCAACTCCTGATGATGTCATGGTTGAGGTGTGTTCTGTTGTGTAAAAATTGAGAGTTCGATCCTTTAGTGAGCAAGGCTTCATGGGATTTGTAGTCTGTTTTGGACTCACTTTGTTTGATTTTGGCATGGTTTTTATCAGTAAGATTTATGACCTGGTATGTGGGGGCCTGAGTTAGGTTTTACGACTGTGTTAGGCCTGCCTTTGTCTTCTATCTGAATACATGAGGTCCAACAATGGTATTCAGAATAATGGTAGATTAATATGGTACTATCATTAAACCTCTCTACATTAAATCCCTCACACCGGAAAGGTGCATCTCTCTCCCACTACTGGTGCTCCCTGTATTACATTCACTTTTCTGTTTAAATTTTTGCCATTTTAGCCGAACTCATCGTACAACACCTGTGGCTGCTAGTGTGCAATCATTTTAAAGCTCCTTGTGTCAAATGAAGTGATTTCCATTTGTATGCCCACGTTATGGCGTAGGAAGTCCCATGTCCACAATGCACATCGTCACATTTTTTAACCGTGATGTATCTTGCTACGATAAACCATTACACCCCTAGTAATCGCATAACATAATCTAGATTACATGTAATCCCAAACCAGAATATGAAAACTGTGTCTGCACTGTAATGCTGAAACTAACTAGGTAGTTTGTATAACCAACTGTCATCTAGTAGCATAAGAACGCTTGACCTTTGACCTCTATGCTCCTGATGTCAATCAAGAGATCTTAAGAGCAAACTGTGATCTGTCAAATGTCAAACATCCTTTGCTGAGACTGCTGCACCATAATTTGAGTTTATTCCAAACTGTGATATTATTGTGGTTTCATTCATTTCAGAATATATCTGCCCTTAAATGGCACATAAAAAAATAAAAAAAACTTTTTCTTGTTTATATGTCAGCCAGGCCACTTCTTCCTGTCCAAAATAAACTGCAAAGTGGACCAGACTTTATGCCGCAAGTCAAAAGTGTGGCTATGCAAAATTAGGGGAAATCTGACAGAAAGAAACAGCACAGAAGAACCAAGTGTAATAGAACATGAAGGGGAAGGAGAAACATAAACAAAGAAAGGGAGAGAGGAAAGAGGTAGACCGCAGATCTTCCAGTTTATGCCTCTAATGTCTCAACACAACCCCTGATGCTTTACATGCATGTAAACTTACTGTGTAAGCACAGTGTGTGAGGTTTTTCAACCGCCTAAGCACAGTAGGAAAATCAGCAGCTAAAAAGAGTTTTTTTTTTCTTCATCTTAAAGAAACATGTTTTTATCTTCAACTATACAGTACGAAATGGGTGGAGAAGGCAATAATTACCAGGCTTGGTTTCATTATTTGTGTTATAATGGAAGTCTGAAATTTCACCTTTCTTCCAAACGTCTACACCATTATGTAAATTATGATCACTGGCAGGGTCACAGAACAGTCTTCCACAGAACAGCTTTGTCTCCGAGTGGAGCGCGTTTGAAGTTTGGACTGCATGAAACCCAACAGGAATTAAAAGTTCTTCATTCTATTTCCTTTCCTTTTTTTCACATTGCTTGTCACTCTTTCCATTTCCTCTCCACAGACCATTTATGTCCAAGAAAGAGGCAGCTCAACCTTTAGGACAATATAGACTCAAATCCAATTAAGGCCTATAATCTTTTGGAAAACCTATCATTCAAACCAAAGCCATATCCTCAGAAAACCTCAAATCCAGTGCCATAGTTCAATCTGTTGATGGGACGAATATTGCAAGGAGGTTTACAGTTTGGAGAGCGCTGTTGTAATCTGTCATTTTATGGGCACTCAGTTCCGGATACAGGTTTTTTTGAGCCAATCACCTGAGCCGAAAATGCCATGATGTGATTAATCACTCTGGAGCCATCTGACAAGTGGAAGCTCCAGAACTTTTTAAGTGGGGTGTCCACGATTGGTTCAGATATATTTTTTTACTATGTTGTAATTATGCACATTTAACTTATCAAATTGTTAAACTGTATTAATGCAGCATGATATTATTAATGTTAAACATATATATATAAAAAAATAACAGCAACAATTAAGCAATATCACATAAGCACAGCCGTGCTGATATTCAGTTTCCAGTCATTAAGAACTTCAACTAGTCAAAACAAAATTATCAAAAATGAACCAGATTATTAGTCAAAACATAGATTAATAAATGTGTTCTATTTGATCTGTATTTCATATTATATATATATATATAAAAAAAATGCAAATAATTTTTAGTGTTCCAGTCTGAAAATCTGTATTTCATATGATTAAGAAAATGCAAAAAAAAATAAAATAAAATAAAAAAAATGTTAGTGTTCTGATCTGAAAATCTGAATTTCATATGATTAAAAAAATGCAAAAAAAAAAAAAAAAAAAAAAAAAATTGTTAGTGTTCTGATCTGATCTGGTCTGGTCTAACTCTCTCCAAACGTTAGCTCCAATGGGTCTTAATGATAAGCTTTCTTTAATTGTTATGCTATGATGATAAAATTGAAATGTGTTTTGTATACAAAATTATTTACAGATTTATACTATGCAGTGGAAATGTAATTTTGAAATGTTTTGTAAACAAATGTACTTGTAATTGTATTTTATATGCAATCTTTATGATGAATTGTTGGATTAAGGGGATTATACTGTATAGCCTTCTTTATTAATTTTGACTTTGGATAGTTTTTTGGATAGTTTTCATGAATTTGTTGTTTCCTGATGTCTATTTGATATGGTATCTTCAGAGGTTATGTCTGTTTGGAATGCCCACTAGTAGGTGTATTCCTCTCTTTTGTCTTTCTAATAAGGGATAGGTTGTCACTCTTTACTGATTGTCATTGGCCATGATGGCTTGTAATTGATCTTGATTGGCTACTCCATATTTTAAATATGCATGTGATACACTATTTTTCAAATACCTAATGAAGGTCACATGACCGAAAAGTTGTATTCATTCATTCAATTGTTTATTCGGAAACAGCAAGAGTGTGCAGAATTTTGTTTCGGGTTTACTTACCTCATTTATTTTTCCTATGCACCTGCTGACAATTTATCAGGTGTGCTGTGTTTTTTTTCTTCTTTTTTGTACAAGTGTTCTGATCTGTACATTTTTATTTAAAAAATGCAAAGAAATGTTAGTGTTCCGACACGTTATAATTTTTAAAAAAAAATAAATAAAAACGCAAGAGCGAGTCATTAGTTGACCGTCATATATTACGAATTAATATTATTGAAATAAAGTAAATAAAGTGCAGAAGTCATCATTGCTTTCCATCAATTGCTTTTCCATCACTGATTCCAAAATCATTGCTTTTCCAATGTCTTCCAATAAATCTATTTTTTTCTTCATATTATTAAAAACTACATCTCTGTTTACACTCAACAAATTTATTTAAAAACATGCACATTTCCAAATACAGGTCCTATTAAGATATTTCTACCTGATTTGTTGATGCAGCATACTGAAGAATTAACCATGTTAACAGGCAAACTTGAACAAAATTAGCTATCTAAATTACACACTACTCTACTGAAGACTAGTTGCACAACAACAAAACATAGTAAACTATCAAAAACACTTAAACAAATGCAAGATTCATACCGTCAAAGACAAAGGAGCATTGTTGTACTTTGAGATATATGTACTTTGACCATACCACTGTATTGAAAATTACCATATTCCTCATGATATTTACAGTTACTTCAAATAACACCATGGTACTGCTATGGTACAGTTTTTGATACTTTTGTGTACTGTTAATGTTCTAGATAGAAACTGTCTTTACATGCAGTAAAGAGTCGTTCACAAGCTGCACATGCAGGTGTTGAACTTTATGAAGCCCCTCTTCATTGCTGGGAAACGATAGGATACAGTTGTAGGCACTGACGTGCACAGAACGGGGACTACAGGGGCGCAAGCCCCTGCCCCTTTCCTTCATAAATGTAAAGGTGCCTTTTTAAATGGAGGTGCCTTTAAGAGTGCAGAGATTTAAGCAGAGGTGTCTTTAAACCTCTCCAAACTATTTAGCGCATGAGTGAACAGTTCACTCCGAATGATACAAAAACTGAATCGCGAACCGATTCCGACTGAATCTCGAACCGATTCAGACTGAATCACGAACCTATTTGGACTGTATGTCGATCCACTTCAGACGATTTTGAATTTTGAAATGCTGTCATGGAAAATAACATTGTAGAGAGATTGAATCATAAGAAGACAAACTGGCAAATGTGTGCAATACACAGTTTAGTCTATTTATATTCATCCAGCACATCCTACCTCTTCTGCCATACATTCCTTTGCATCGGTATATAACAGAATTGTATTTGTATATATATATATATATATATATATAGTCTTATTGTGTATTTCTATATATACTTATATTTTCTATTCACTTTTTATTTTTATTCTATTTTTTTATTATTATCTATTTATTATTATTGTCTTGTTGTTGTAGTGTTTGTGCACTGGAAGCTTCTGTCACTAAAGCAAATTCCTTGTATGTGTAAGCATACTTGGCAATAAAGCTCATTCTGATTCTGATATACTATAATATGATAAAATACTTGTGACTTATAATAATAATAATTACAGGGCTGCTTTATGCCCTATAATGGTAGCAGGGGCTGGAATGGTGCTGTAAGAGATTTAGAGTGGTGGTGGTGTAGTGGACTAAAGCACTAAACTAATAAGCAGAAGGTTGTTGGTTCAATCCCCACATCCACCACCATTGTGCCCTTGAGCAAGGCACTTAACTCCAGGTTCCTCTGGGGGGGATTGTCCCTGTAATAAGTACACTGTAAGTTGCTTTATATAAAAGTGTCTGACAAATGCAAATAAAAATGTTGATGCTTTTCACCTGTGAATCATTTTGCTCATTCTCATTGAGGCTATGATTCATAATGTTTGTCAGCTGAGATGCCACTGTTGAATTTGACAGCCACAGGAACAAACAATGCTGCTCATTTGCTCAAAATGATCTTTGGACAGCAGGGTTTTGGAACGAGGGGACATGGCTAATTCAATGGCTCAGTCATGTGAAAGCTTCAGAATGCTAAAATCGCTTACATCATTAATGTAATGATAGTTCACCCAAAAAATGAAAATTATCTTTACTTACTTTTAAGCCATCCCAGATGTGTATGACTTTTCTTCTTCAGTAGAACTGAAGTGAAGATTTTTATAAGCAGATTTCAGCTCAGTTTGTTCATATAATGCATGTAAATGGGTGCCATCAGGCTGCTGGCTGTTTAATGATCCAAAAGGCATATTTAGGCAGCATAAAAGTAATCTACACGACTCCAATCGATGAATTAATGTCTTCTGTAGCAAACCGATAAGTTGATGTAAGAAACAAATCGATAATTAAAACGTTTTAAACTTTAAATAGTTTCTTCCGCCCAGCACTGTATTGCTGTTTGAAATTAACTAACTCTCACATGACGTTCATTCCTCTGTTGTATACAAAGCGCGCGCTTCTGACATCCCTTGTGACCGCGCCATTGCACTTACGTCAGGCTTACACGACTGCTGGCAAAAAGCAATTTTTAAGTTAATAAAGTTTTAATTATCAGTTTATTTAATTGATTAACTGGAGTCGTGTGGATTACTTTTATGCTGCCTAAATATGCCTTTTGGATCATTAAACAGCCATTTACATGCATTATATGGACAAACTGAGCTGCAATCTGCTTATAAAAATCTTCACTTCGGTTCAGCTGAAGAAGGAAAGTCATACACATCTGGGCTGGCTTCAAGGTAAGTAAATCAAGAGAGGATTTTTATTTTTGGGTGAACTACCCCTTTAACCCCTTGTTTCCTCTTTTTCTATTGAGGTTTTTGCAGTTGGCAAACCAGCTTTATGGTGCATTACCACCACCAACTGGACTGGAGTGTGGAGCATGGAAGGAGGAGAAGTTGGGAAAAAATAATAATAGTAATCATAATAATAATATTCATAATAATAGTAGTAGTAATGTTAATAGCAAATATACAATACGGCTCACATTATTTAATAAACTAATGCTTGCACAAATGTTTAAATAGTTTTATCTAAACCTGTTTCTTTAATATATTTGAAAAGTAAACTATATATTTTTGTCTGTCCAAAATCACTTTTAAGTACATTTTGTAATGACAGACCACCTATTCCTATATCTCTCATTTTGTTCTAATTCTCTCTTTTGTGTGTGCTGTACAATGTAATAAATCAATACGTATGAACATTTACCTGCTGCATGTTTTCCTGTTTTTGATAGTGTGTAATTTAAACCACAGTGTCCAGTTCGAAGACGGGTAATAATATTATCCTAAATCCTGTTTCTTTATACCAACCTCTCAATACCCACACACTTTTGAATAGTGTATAACTGTCTACCCCTACTCTCCCTATCCCACATTTCTTGCAATTTGATTTTACTGCATTCTTTAATTTTTCCTTTTGCCTCAGCCGTACTTACAGGAACTTGAATATCAATATTCTGATGTCTTAAAGCCTGCTTAGCTAATTTATCCACCATTTCGTTTCCCTCCACTCCCACATGTTCTAGTACACATAGAAAGGTCACGTTTAACCTCATATTTCAAACTCTAAACAAGTTCTGAAGAATGTCATATATTAAGTCTTTTCTTGTTGATGAGTTACCATTTAGTATACTTGTTAGACCTAATTATGAATCTGAGCATATTACAGTATTTACAGGTTGGGTTTCCTCCACCCACTGGAGTGCTAACATTATTGCTATAAGTTCTGCTGAAAATACAGATAAATTGTCACTTATCCTTTTTCCAATACTAACTTTAAGTAAAGGAACACAGACTGCTGAAGCTACTTTTCCAGAGGAAGGATCCTTAGAACCATCAGTTAATATACAATATGAAGGGCTGAAAAATAAATCTGCTCTAAATACTGCTGCACAACTATCTCTTTAGAGTTATTTCTCTCATTTTTAATCCTCTTTTGCAACTGAAAGTCAACAAGAGGCATATGAAATAGCCATGGAGGAGTGTTTGGTACAGTAACAGATTGGCTAACTATTATATCTGTGAGACCCATTCTCTGCACATCTTTATTTGCTGTCCAGCCAAAGCTTCTGAATTTACATACTCCATGCTCCCAACACTCTTCCAGTACTTTTTTAACTGGGTGACTCTCAGTGTCCTTTCAAGTTCATCCATGCCATTGCCAATTTAAGTCTTTGAATATGCAATGGTGGTTCCCCTATCTCCACCTGCAGTGCTGGATTCAGTGAAGATCTAAAACCACCACAGCAAATTCTTAATGACTGAGCCTGTACCGTTTTAACCTTTTTAATTATTGTTGGTGATGCAGATCCATAGACCATGCTCCGTAGTCCAGCGCTGATTTAATTAGTGCATAGTATATTCGTATAAGTGATAATCGACTGGCACCTCAATCAACTGCAGATAAGTATCTTAAAATATTTTCGCCTTTTTTACATTTATTATTCATTTCTGGACATGCATTCCAAAAGTTAACCTGGCATCCATCCACACACCCAAGTATCTAATTGTCTGCACTTGTTCCAGTAATTGCCCATAATATTTCACATTTACTTTTGGATTACTGACTCTTCTTGTAAAACACGCCACTTGGGTTTTATCCACAGATAGCCGAAAGCTCCAACTATTAGCCCATTGTTCAACTTCTGCTTGAATACCTTGTGATATAGGGAATGTTACAACCATATAAAGATCTTCCTATATCCTCTTTGACTTCCTTAAAAATATTATTTTTGTTATACTGGTTGAAAGTCTCTTCACATCCTGATAGCCATCAATAATTTAAGTGGTCTAAATGTAAATATATATATCTATTCCATCTTCTGTGGAAGGGACAGGAATAAAAAATTATCGACCAATCATTGCATTCAGTCCAAATGTAATGATAGGATGTTCTTCCTGTCTGTCAATCTATATTTGCATACTGCGCGCAACTCCCCGCTCTTGACTTCATGCCAATAAAGTGAAAAGAGCACACAATCAAATTATTCCAAAGCTTTTTCAAACAGATGTTTCTAAGTCAGTCCTTCTGTTGGCAGCTGATGGAAGAAGCAGCATGGGACTGGAGCGCTGTGCTTTGAGAGTTGTTTCTGATCATAACATTGCTGTTTTAGATAAAACTTTAGCATCGCTTGAATATTAGGATAACCAATTAACTCCACACATTGTCCGGGGAATTTTAAAGACATCATACAACATTTAAAAAGCAAGAATCTAACCGCATAACACGCAAGCAAACCGGCTACACACAAAACTCCAAACAATCGCACTTCTGCTAGTAAACAGGAAATTCCGCCCACCTAGCGAAATACAGTTGACTTGATGAGAATATTGTGGATAGCTATTGTACATATCCTTGCGATATAAAATCCAGTGGAGGTTTTAACCATGTTTCTTGCACACAGATGATATGTGGTTTCTGTTTATTGTCATCAATAAACTTTTTAAATTCCTGCAAATTAAGCTTCTTGCGTTCCATTGAAGAATGATACCATTAAGATGCACTTCCACGTGGTATCTGCAAATCTGTCTGTTCCTTTAGCTTCTCACTTATTTGTTCCACTGACACAACCTCAAAATCTAGGTACTTTTCAGCAGCTTTGATGATTATTTTGATTCTCTCCGTTCTGCTTTCTGTCTGAGCTGAGCAATTTATTACCTCTGCCATGAATGATGGGAAATCCACTTTACTAACCACCATAGTCTCTTTATTTAATCTCCAAAGAGATTAGGTTTTTCCTACCTGTTCTTGTGGACTATTTGTTCTGCCTACATGTACAGATGTTGTCTGGTTCACTTTTTTGATGGCCTCAGCAAATGTCAATTTTTCTGATACTCGTAGATTCTGCACTTTCACTGTATTTTTATGAACAATACACCTTCCATATCCAGCACTAAGTTCACCACCACAGTTACAGCACTTTGACTTTGTTCCTTGTTGACATTTTCCATACTCATGACTACCACCACACCTAGCACATCGCTGCTTTCCTCTACAAAGTGTTGCATTTATAACATCTAAGTGGTGGTGGTACGTAAAGTCTCATTGTGTAGCTGACATAGCCTATATATAGTTTATCTGGTATCCTTTCTTCTTCTAACTTCAGCAATATAGATAATCTATCCACTTTTTCCTTATTCCGAACATATTTTAGACGCTTCACTTTGCCTCCTTCAATGCAACTCTTAATTCTTTAATTGGACATATCAGTTGGTACTCCTGTGATAACCCTCCTTAACCAAGGCTCCCTTGACAGCACTGTACAAGTAACTTATTGTCCAAGCATTGATTTTAATTCTATTGCAACTTTTAGTTGTTTTTGTTCTATCTATCTATCTATCTATCTATCTATCTATCTATCTATCTATCTATCTAGTCTCTCACTTCTATCTCTTAATGTCTTTATGCTATTAATTTTGCCTAATGCAATGCTTTCTTCAAAGCTTTGGCAACCTTAAGAGGATTTATTGCATTATCCACTTCTGAAAACTTCAATATTACCTTAAACTCCTCCATGTTTCACTTTGTATGCTGTCTCTCCTTTTCACCTTGTTTCCTCTGAAGACCTGACTTCCTGCTCATCCTGGTAATGTGATGGTAAGTAGTAAGTGTTAAAGTGCCAGATTGGTTTGGCTCTCTTCAGTTCTTCATGGACTTAATTGCTGCTTCTATTGTTCCTCTCCCTCCTCACCCATCACAGCGGTTTGATAGAACAATAGTTGAAACCAAGCTGAAGCAGTTCACACATTCACCAAACACAATGTAATTACAGGATCCGCTCTGGTCAGTCCTGACACTAGTTTACTGAGCGAGTTTTCAAAGGTTCATTCTATTGTTTTTTTGTTCAATTTTGCAACTGTGGAGGACACACTGATGCTCTGGCTTGGCTTGAAGTTGGGGAAGTGGATGTAATTTTATTGTAGCCATTTTCCAGGTGGAAGTGGGATGAGATCTACCTCCGTGTTTATTTCCTGGCTTCTCTGTGATTCATTTTCTGTGTTTTGCAATCGTAATCGCTCCCCATTTGTGCATATACGTATCTGATATTACATAATTGATGTCCAGTAATGTAGACTTGCAAGGTCTCATCTTTCTTTTTTACAGTATGTCTCCAATCAGTGCTTTTTCAGTCAGAGCATTCCCAGCTAACAAAAAAAGGTCCTCAGAACATGCCCCTAAATGACCTCTATGAACGTCCCACGAACGTCCATGTGTTGGGTCCTCTTTCCGACCTCCGGATGTTCAAGGGTACGTTCACAGGATGTCCATTCAGGCCATTTAGGGGACGTTCTGAGGACCTTTTTTTGTTAGCTGGGTTAGTTTAATTTTTCCTTTGTCTGAGTTGCAAGGTGTCAGGTCTGATGATAAAAGGGAACACATGGGCAAATGGATTTTGCAAGTGTTGTTATGGAAATGTCAGATGAGGGACAATATAGGGACAGTCGCAAACTCTGGCCCAGATGAAATTTGGACTTGTTGCGAACGTTCGGAATGTCCTCGGAACATCCGCCAGCGAACGTTACAAAGCGGACCAAATGCGGACCTAAGTGGACGTTCACAACATCCAGGGTACGTCCCCTGTTTGCTGGGTTGGTTGTTTTTGTACAGGTGACCCCTTTATTGTGTATGTTTTGTTAGGCATGTGTGTAGGCCTTACAGCTGACCAAACAATAAGCCTATACCTGTTCCTGTGTGTTCTTTTGACATGCAAAAAAGACATATGTTTGATGTATGATTTCTTAATATTGTTTTTCTATGAATTCTAACTAATGGAGAGCTCAGGTAATGTCCTGACTCTTCGTCCCTTGCCTGTAGATCATATCCATGGATATTTCAGCACATGTGAAGGCAGAAAGACAGAAGTGTAGTGTTGTACTGTCCAATTCTATTGGTTTCCAGTCTCTGGTGGTCTGGTGCTCAGATCCAACAGCATATGAACTGTGGGAGATATCAAAGACTTTGCGATAAAGATCTCTGGAAGCTTCAACAAGTAAACAGCTCCATAAAAGTGGCTTTTGGGGTGGAGTAAAAGAGAAACTTGAAGCAATGCCCATCACCAGTGAAGCCACAACTTCTACAACAGCTCTCTATATGTCTGTTCCCAAACCTAGTGAGCTGCATTCTGCCTACATAGGCAGCTGCCATTCAAGGCAGCATCTAATGGTCATGAAACCTTGTAAGTGACTGATTTGGAGTGTTCTACATAGGCCTTTTTTGTCTCTTTTTCTACACATTTAGAGGTGGTAAATCTTGCTGGAAAATAGCATGTTGGAATTTGCCAGAGTAAGGAAATCACATATGACTAAACCAGCCCTTACATAAAGCCATGAAGAAACCCCAGGGCCTTTGTCGGTAGTATTGAGCTCTCTACAGTTCTTTCAGGACATTCAGAGCAGTTTCATACTGTAGTTACAGAAATACACTGGCACCATAATGAAGTCAGACTTAATAGCGCCCCCTAGTGTCTGCCTTTAAAACACAATCACCCACTGGAGTGTCACTCTGCAGGAGTGCTGTTCTTATCAGGTGGAAAATAATAGGGTCATTGCTACTATGCAGTACTATGCATGTACCCATCATACAGTTTATCTGTTTATATATTGAAAGACATAATAAACTCACCATTTTTAAAGATGGAAATCATTTATTAAGTGAACGTGAACATGGGTGAATCTTAAATAACTTCACAACTTTTTTTTTGCCATGTCCTTAGGTGAATGACATAATCATCCAGGAAGTGACATAATTTTGGTGATAAAACAACAGCACAAACTTCAGTAAGTTAGCAATGGATTTTATTAATTATTTGGTGTTTGTGTCACTATAAAACTTTACATTCTGTTTGATAAAATTACAGAAATGTGAAATGTGATAATGTCAAAATAAAAAAATGGTTATAAAATGTTTTTTCTCACTGTGACATTATTTCATGACAGTCTCTCACATTAAACACCCCAATTCTCACGGTGGTCACGATATGATATTCTCATTACCGCAGTGTGAAAAATTGAAAGATTTAAATTGTAAAGTATTTATACATCATAGTAGATCTCCAATGGAACTGCCTTTTATTTTCACTGATTTTAATTTAGAAAATCATAGTAAAACAGCATCTTTTTTATTGTAATACATTAAATCGAATTCTGAAATGTCATGCAATTTAAAGAAATGGATGCGTTTGTGGAAAGACTTTTATAGAAATCTAAGGAAGGTTTTGATATTTGAGGCCATTTTGTCACAATCAGCGGCTGTTATTGCATTTTCCCGCAAATGAGACCAGGAACACTTTATTAATTCCTGCCTTTTTCCATTAAGTCTATAAAATCTCATCATTTCTTATTTAAAGGAGCAACTAAACAGCATCATGTTATAAGTGGCTGTGGTTGTAACAATTCTGACATAAATAATGAGGAGAGATTGAAATGGAAATCTGTCAAGCAGGAGGGGTAAAATCTTAGCATGACAAATTTGTAGTCAATAAACCAGTTTGCAGACTATAATCATGAAGATACCAGCAACTTGGTTTCGATAGACTAAAGGGATAGTTTACCCAAAAATATTCTCACCCTCATGCCATCTAAGATGTATTTGACTTTCTTTCTTCTGCAGAACACAACTATATCTGGGATGGCATGAGGATGAGTAAATGATCAGAGAATTTTCATTTTTGGGTGAACTCTCCCTTTAACCAATTAGTTAATTAACTCACAGTAACACAGACGTGTGGAGAATCAGAACGGTTTCAGGTCACCCCTGCCACCGCCATATATATATACAGAAATAGAGTTGTTTATTTCAGTCAGCAGCTCCGGATTTCTGGTTTCCATGTGTAAATTACATGTCGCCAACATTAAATATTAAACCCAATCAGTGCTTAATTATTGATGCCACTGCTTTTTATACAAGAGTGCCATTGGTACTTGAGACTTCTAGCAAAGAGCCTTTCTGCATTACTGTATCTTTGAGGTTAAGGTCTCTGGCCACGATTCCCACTCACTTCTCTTTGGTTTTCTTGATTGATGATCACAGGAAGTCTGTAAACGAGAGAGAAGGAATGGAGAACTGGATCAGGTTGGCCAGTTATGACTGCTCAGAGGAGCTTATAGGACAACTAAGTGCCCGAGTAAACCACAGCTGAGTGTTTGATGTGCGTTTGTGTGTGTATAAGGATAGAGTTCACTCTGGAGCTGAGCATCTGTAACGATCGCCCAGGAGTGGTTGGTGATGGAGATGGTTACCCGCAATGCTCTGCAGTGGCGCTTTCTCTTTCATCAGGTGGAGTTGTCTACACTGTGTTCCGGGCTCAAGAATATGTTTGATGTTGATAAACAGACCATAAGATTTTGTCAGAGGTCTCCATAAAGTTAATTTAGCATCTGCTGAGCATCACAATTGGGAGTTTTCTATGAATAGTTCTCCCAAAAATGAAACTTCTGGCGTTATTTTATTTACTCACTCTCATGTTGTTGAGAGTATGTATGGCGTTCATTCATCAGTGGAACACAAAAGGAGATGTTAACCTCAGTCACATTCACTTTCAAAGTATGGGGGAAAAATTGCTATTTAAGTGAATGATGACTGAGGCTAACATCTCTTTTTGTGTTCCATGGAAAAAAAGAAAGTTTTACTGGTTTGGAACAATATGAGGGTGAATACATTTTCATTTTTGGGTGAACTATCCCTTTAATTTTTTTGGCCATGCACCTCTGTGAGCAGAAAGAGCAAAATATTGTTCATTTGGTTATTGAAATTTGGCAGAATCTTATGAAAACTGGTCATGAACATGTTTAGGTCATATTTCACCCCAAAATAAAAAGGAGGAAATAACTAGACTACTAGACTAAATAGAGTCAAGCTACTCTTTTACAAGCTACAAGTTTACTACAGTGATGGTGTGACGAGGAGGAGGGTGTGGCTGGTCCTTGATGGAACATGGCCGGCACTGAATCAGCTGATCAGCGGGAGAGAGAGATAAAGGGCAGCTGGAGACGCCAGTTTGAGAGAGAGAGACGCACGCGTCCGCGTTGCATATGTGTCTGTGTTTGTTTACATTTGTTTTAAGTTGAGTTTCTCATTAAAACTTTATGTTTACTATTCAGCCGGTTCCCGCTCCTCCTTGCCCTTCCATGAACTGTTACATTAGTGCTGAAACCTGTGATGGAGGAGGAATGTGCTGTCATGGATTCCTCGCCACTGCTATCCACAAGAGGAGCAGCCGCGGCCGTCTGCCTGGGGATGGAGGGGTCACTGCCCGCCACCAAGAGCCAGAGGAACCACGGCCATCTGCCAAGAAAGGGAGGAGCAGTTCCGTCCGCCAGGGGCAGGAGGACTCGCTGCCTTCCGCTGGGGGAGGAGCAAGCTGGCGTCCGCCAGAGGGCGGAGGAGCCATTGAGGACCGGGCGACAGCGTGTCCGGGAGCCAGCAAGCAAGTTCTTCTTTCTCTCCTCTCTCTCTCTCTCTCTCTCTCTCTCTCTCTCTATCTCTATCTATCTGTGTCTCCGCTCGCCCTTTCCCTCTCGCCACGCCTTGATGGAACATGGCCGGCACTGAATCAGCTGATCAGCGGGAGAGAGAGATAAAGGGCAGCTGGAGACGCCAGTTTGAGAGAGAGAGACGCACGCGTCCGCGTTGCATATGTGTCTGTGTTTGTTTACGTATGTTTTAAGTTGAGTTTCTCATTAAAACTTTATGTTTACTGTTCAGCCGGTTCCCGCCTCCTCCTTGCCCATCCATGAACTGTTACAGATGGTTACAACAATACTACAGTAAAACCATGGTTAATTTTTGTAAGGGTTAAACAGGGTCACAACATTAAAGTAAACATCAATTTATACTTCATATACACTAATAAAACTAGAAAACACTCTTGTTTATATCAGAATCAAAATAAAGTGATAAACAGCAGCAACTGTCCCTTCGCAAAGCCCTGCCTTAAAAGCATTTCTGACCAATCCTAGCTTAGCAAATGTTGCTGTCTGCCATTTCTCTGAAAAGTATTTGCTTTTTCCCTTTGAGAGTCTACGAGAGTAATGTGTGAGTAGTTTTAAGGGGAATTTTACAGAATAATTTAAAAAAAATTAAAATGTTGCTAGGTCACATGTAATAGTGACACAAGGTACTTAGAGAGGATACACGGAAAAAAATATTTAAATAAATCTCAATAAG
Source organism: Myxocyprinus asiaticus (assembly GCF_019703515.2). Taxonomy (NCBI): domain Eukaryota; kingdom Metazoa; phylum Chordata; class Actinopteri; order Cypriniformes; family Catostomidae; genus Myxocyprinus; species Myxocyprinus asiaticus. The sequence goes on from NC_059366.1 coordinate 42,130,120, forward strand.
AGCATGCCATGGATAAAATTGTGTCATCCCTCATTCCCAAATGAGCATGTTTAACATCAACAAGGACACCTATATTTGCTCCAATGTAAATTAAAGCTAAAAATGTTCGAGCAGCGGTAGCCGAGGGGGGGGGGCGAAGCTTAGCGAAGGGTCAGTTAACTAAATATCCAAAAGAACTGATTCGCTTAAATAATTTGGATTACCCAGCGCTACAAATGAGAGAGAGATGGTGGTTTAGGTGAGCATTTGATTTCTACCTTGATTGCTCCAAATGTGACAAAAGTACCGTTTTGTGACGCTACAGCGCTACTTGTTGGAAAATGTAGCTTGTCTAAAAGCTGCACTATTGTGAAAATAGCCAAGCTACTTTTACGCAGCACGCTATATTGAAAAATGTTTTTACGCAAGAAGTGTCGCTACTTTTAATTAACTACTCCCCAACACTAGAAATTGCACACTTCAGCTTTAAAGTTAGGAATTTGTTCAAACTACTAACCTTAGGTATGAACGAACTGATGCTTGCATTAGCAAAAACCACAAATAAAGCCTTTTTTCCCCACTCTTGGATCATAAAAACATATTTGCACTTGCGAGTTGCTTCATTAAGAAAGTCTCATAACCTTCTGTTTTGTCCTATGAAAGGTTATTTTCATCTGTGCATTTAAGGACAAAGTATGACCTTAAAAGAGTCTTTTAAGTGCTTCCAGTATCACAGTATTTTTGCATCTCTTTCATCTGCATGATTTGTGGTCATTGTGATACAAATCTCAGAAAACATTTATATAACGTAATTTTTTTCATTCTTACCACAACTGAAAAAAAATGGGAAACTTGTCCACATCCCTGTTTAGACTGACGTCTGCTTCTGTGAGAGGAAAAAATGAGGCCACAAATTTAAGCTGAAAATATCTGAGGTTTCTCCAGGTCTCTAAAGCCGACCAGTGTCTCAACTGTAACCGTGATTGACCCCCGCATCAGAGAGACATAAATATTAACACAGTTTCTATGTGCATGTGTGTGTGTGTGTGTGTGTGTATGAGTGTGTGTCAGCCGATTTAGAATGTGGTAATCTATCCGTGTTTTGTCAGTGTGTGGCTGTGTGTTTGTCTGTTCTGTCGGTTCATTTCTCACATCCAGGTGGTGTAGACCACCCATAGACAGAATCTGAGTGGGCCACTATACACGGCTACCAACCAGTCTCACCGCTGTGGCGCCCCCCAAAACCAGTCCAGACATATTCCACAAACTCAGTGTGTATGTATGTGTGTATACTCTGAGGTTTCATCAACAGACTTGCTTGAAAATTAACATTCATGACATTTTTAGAAAGTGGAAAGTTTTCTTTCCGTTTTAAATAAAAACTGTTCATGTAAGGAGCCATTTTCAATCAAGTATTACCATCCCTTCAGAGTTTTAGCATATTCGTCTCACATAGCCACTTAATAATAACCACCAGATTTTTGACTATCTGGTCCACTTCGCTGCTTATTCTAGCCTAGAACCACATGCTTATACAGAAAGAGATCATCTGACAGACTTGAGAAATTACCAATCACAGTTTGTTTTGGTTTTACGTGCTGTTTAGGGCAGGTTTATCTGAAATAGTAGCTACCACAATAAAAGACCGACATGGTTACCTTCAGTGGCATTTTTGCCCCGAGCTCTAGTTCATTTCTGACCCTGGTTGAAACTGAAGGGGTGGATTTACCATTGTCTCTTCAGCCTATTGATGTGTTGAATACATACTAGCAATTGTTATAATCAAAAGGTAACTCCTAGAGAACAAATATACATCTGAATAAGGCCTTAGTCCCAGTGATTGTGTCTCAACCTTGAGAGAAAAGATAGCCTATGTTGTGTTCTGTCTAATGATGTCACTGGAGGGATTGTTTGTAGTTTTGAGAATCATGTGACAAAGTCAGAGGAACTGGACACCAGTTTATCTAAAGAGAAGACACACCTCTGACCCATTTCTGCAAACCAACTTGACTTAGTGTTTTAAAAATATATTCTTTTGAATGATTGCATTCACGTAGTTAAGCAGAACGTCATGTTTGAAAGATTTCGAGAATTGTCTGTACTGTTCACCTATCAGATCTCAGTATTCATCAGAGATCATGTCAATTCATTTGCATATGCCTATCATTAGTGTTGTTTCTGTAATCTAAGTTAGTTTGAGGTTAGATCCTCAACTCGTTTTCTCTTTCTGTCTTTTGCCTTTGGAAATGTGGAGAACTTTGTCTTCAGTAAACTCTTTCTCTATTGTTTGAAACCTCAACTTTGACTCCTGGTCATCATTGTTCATACTGGTCTCTTTACTGGGTATAACTGTATTTCCTACAAAACCAACAAAAGGACATGGCAACAAATATACAACTAGTATACACACAAAACTTGCATATGTATAAGTATGTACAAATATTTGCATGCATGGATGGATTTTTGGATGGATGCTTAAAGGAATAATTCACCCAAAAATTATGTAATTAATGATACACTCTCATGATACTCCAAAACTGTATGACTTTCTTTCTTTTGTAGAACACAAAAATATTTTTTTCTTTTTGCCATATAATGTGAATGGTAACTCTGGTCTGTCAAGCTCGAAAAAAAAAAGACAGAAAAACACCATAAAACCAGAGTAAAAGTAGTCAATATGACTCGTGCGCGATTTTCTTCTGAAGTCTTCTGAAGCCAGTTGGTTAACTTTATGTGATGAACAGAATGAAATTGAAGTTGTTATACTTTTACTGTGGTTTAACGTTTATTTTTTTATTTTATTTTTTTTGTCCTTTATGGAGCCTGAAAGCCCAGAATCACTATTCACCTGCTTTATATAGCGAAAATATATATTTATTACATATTACATTTTAAAGATTGCATATTATTGTACTATTTTTATTTTATTTAAGGTTGTTTGAGGACAAATGAAGGTTCCCCTTCCACACCAGTCTCAGGATGGCTGTTTCAAACATGCATGTACTGAAGTAGTCAGTGTGATGTGTTTAATTCCGGATGTTTGTGGTTCTGCGGGAAGTTCGCTCTCTATGGAATAACCTACTAAGAGTAATGAGTTATGTGTATGTATGTGTGTTAGTGACTGTAACTTCCTTTGAGTTGGAGACACAGTTAATGTTGCATGTTCATGTTCTACACTACCCGTGTGTGTGTGTGTGTGTGTGTGTGTGTGCGTGTGTGTGTGTGTGTGCGTACGTGCGTGCGTCGGGCATTACGTTGTCAAGCACATGTGGTTTTGCTGACATTGACTGGAGTCTTTAAAGTCTGGCAAACACAGTAATTTCCACCTCAATTCATAAAAGCCCAAACCTGAAAAGTGTGGGGAGAGACCCTGAATGACCCTTACAGTGTAACTAGTAGGCCTCCTTTGGTCCAATTTGGAGACAATTTGTCGACATCTATGTGTCTATGTGTTGTCTCTCTCTCTCTCTCTCTCTCTCTCTCTCTCTCTCTCTCTCTCTCTGAGGATGGTTTACTCAGTGACTGGGTCATCATCATATAAGTGTTAAATTCAAATGGCTAATTAGAGGAGATGTGCAGATCAATGAGATGTATTGTAACAGGAATCTGAAATGAATCTGTTTGGGATCAATGTGAAGGAGTGCAGGAGAAAAGGGAAAAAAGGAAAGAAAAATAAAAGGAGAAAAGCGATGGCCGGGGGGTTGGGAAATTGACCTCTTCCATGAATGAGAAGTCTTCATTTTCAACTCAGAATTACTTTTTAGAATGTAGAGATATGTTGGTCTGCATGCTCAAATGCATATACAGTGTATGCACGTTAGTAGAGTGGACTGTGTGCATGCTTGCACGTGTGTGCATGTATGATGAATGCTGGGCAAGTTCTGTGTTGAATAAATGCTCATTAAGTGTGGGCGATATGAGTAATTTTATTAGTAATAAAGATTACTTTATTTAGTAATTTCATATTGCCATATGAGTAATTTTATGTGCATTAATAGTATATATTAAGCTAGTTAACTTAGTAATTTTTACTAGAAATTCAATGAAAAATGGTGTATTTATTACACAACTATGAGTTAATTCCTACATTTTGTAATGCAGTGAATTAAATACTTTACAAATGGAAGGTGTTCCATCCCATTTGATTATTTTCTCTTTTTAATTGGAACTTGATAGATGCAAACCATGAGATGTGATTCTTCAAGACATATAATTATAAGACTGGCATCAATGCAAAAACAGCAGACTAAGAACAGAAATGCATTTGGATGCGCCATGTCCAAAGATGTTTTAAAATATCTGATATAACACTCACCTGTGATCATACATAAGTTGTTTAAATTCTAAATTAATGGAGAAAACTGTGACATTATCAATAATTAGTTCTGATCATTAAAATAACAAAAATCAAGGTTACAATGAGGCACTTACAATGGAAGTGAATGGGGCCAATTTCTTTAAAGGTTTATAGGCCAAAGACTGAAGCTTATAATGTTATAAAAGAACTTAAGTTGTTTAAATCAACATGTTTACTGTGGTTTTAGGTTTAATTGCATTATGTCGTCATGGCAATGAAGTTGTAAAATTGAATATAACTTTACACAGATAAGGTTAGTAAGCGATTTTATCACACTAAAATCATGTTAACATGCATATAGTTTATGTCTTGTGGCTATACTTTTGAAACAGTGAGTATATTAACGTTTACAGATTGGCCCCATTCACTTCCATTATAAGTGTCTCACTGTAATCCTGATTTTTGCTTTTTTTAAAGAAAAGGAGGGACAAATGATTTTTTGTGGTAATCAACATGATGCCACAAATGCTGTCGATAGAGCTTAACTTGTATTGAACCCGGAATATTCCTTTAAAGCCTAGCACAAATCGAAGCATCAAATGGCCACTGTAACCATAATGAACCCAAACATGAAAATGTGGTTGAGTCACGTTTTCCCCCCTGCATATCCTTTCATGATTTAGGTTAACCATGATCTCACATCAGCTTTGTTATTGCAGTCTCAGACCAAAGGAAGGCCAGAAATGAAAGGCTCATTTGAGATGTGGCGTGATAGTTTAATTGGCTGAGGCTGAATTGTGTTAGATTGAGACAAAAATGTAGACCAGTGTGTGGATATATTTTACCAGAGACAATAAATGCCCTTGTTATGGCAGAGCCACCGGCCACCCAGCGACCACAGACAGGATCCCTTCAGATCTGAGCACACATATTATGTTGACATACTGTACGTGCCAACACACTTACAATTTTGCCCTCAATGCATGAGATAATTCTAGAACTACACATAGACACATTCATACTTGACTTTATGCAGGCAAACTCTCTGAAATATTTCTGCCTAAATAAATACATATTGTTTAACAGAAGCATCTGTAAGTAAACACATTCTAGAACCATTTTGCATTTGCCATTTTGCTAAAAAAGATTTTGTCTACAGAATATTCTTTATCAACAATAGTTAAAGCTCTTTCCCCCCATATAAACCATTTAAATTGGTTAATTGGTTGGTTAAAGGTTTAAATTCAAAGGTTAAAAATGTCAACATGAACCCCATTTTCAACTTGGTCACATAAAATCAAGTTACTATATTGTACCTAGTTTTTTTGCAAAATAATTTTTACGTGGATTGTTGTACGTATCATGGCAGTATGCTAGTGAAATGAACACTAGGAGCGCTAAAACAACAAATCACAAGTAAAACTGTGTAAAACACAAGTAACATAAACATATCATTTTCAGTCTGTTCTTCAGACAATGCTATCTTATGACATCAAAACACTTGTACTACAGTGTATATGGTGATACACTTTAATGTTTGCATTGCATAAGCAGCTATATTTAAAAGCTTGTTCAGTGTGATCAAATTGTGCAGTAGCTCAACTGATTGAGCATTGCACTTGTGATGCAAAAGACCAAGGTGTGAGTCCTGAAGAGCACGCGAGTTGACACGCGAGCCGACACGCAAGCCGGAAGTGTTATAGAAGCACCACAAAATGACGTGGTTGCTTCAGGAATTTGCTCATTCATCTCACACTTTCTTTATATGACACTATCAGTTAGGTTTAGGTTTAAGGTATAGGGTAGGGAGGTAGGTAGGTTTTGTTGATTTAAAACACAATAAAGCATTAACCTTAAAACTTTGTCTGTTTGGGAGAACATTTAACTCGCTTTTAGCGCCACACAGTGGACATTTCACATTAGAACTTTTGTGATATTTGTAAGGAGCCACATTACATCATTTTGCAAAAAATTATGCCACAGTCTTGTAACATATTCCAATATTCAATATGAAAAAATGTAGGAATTTAATTTATTAATATAGAATTTATTGCATCACAAGAAGTGGGTGCTCCATGTCAAATTGAATCCACATCTGAATGCGAGTTCAGAGTCAGTTGTGGAGGATTACTCCCCTCCTGAAATACAGGTACAGCAGCAAAAATATAAACTGTATATACTGTATATATATATATACATACTGTATATTAAAATACTCTTGAGTGCCCATTCACTCTGTTGTTTAATATGTGGCTTCACTCATGTGCCTTCTGCAGCCAAAAGCCATTCACACATCTGCCCAAATTAAGATATGCCTATCATCATTCTTTTGTCTGTATTCTACCCATTACATCTCTTTTATGCACCCATCTTTGCAGTAGTATCAGTGTCATCATAAATTACAATAGCAGTTTGTAACCGGTGCATGGCCATATTTAGCATGTTAGCGCATTAGCGCCATGAATACAAAAGGTAAACATTACAATTTACACATTATCTACAGCATATATGTTTCTTTAAATCTCGAGTAGTTAAAGGAGCTTCTTTTACTGATCTTTTGTGAAATCTATTCACAGAATGAGGCATGAAGTCATTGATAACACATTTTAATGTCATATTAGTAAATTCTTTACATGTACTGTAGTCTTGAGCATCCTCTTGTGTAAATGCTGCTTTAAATGCCTTCCACAGCAGTGTGGCAGGTGTCTGAATGTTTCTAAAACACTCTCTTGGAAAACAATGACATTAGGGAACTGTAAATGTAGCTTTCAGGTGAAAACGTATTAGTGTGGACTTGACCTAAGACAATGAACATGTATTAAAGGGATAGTTCACCCAAAAATGAAAATTCTCTCATTATTTACCCTCATGATATCCCAGGTGTGTATGGCTTTCTTTCTTCACCAGAACACATTTGAAGAAAAATAGAAACTTCTTAGCTCAGTAGGTCCTTAAAATGCAAGTGAATGGTGAGTTCTCTTTTGAAGGTCCAAAAATCACAGACAGTCAGCGTAAACGTCATCGATACGACACCAGCTGTTAAATTAATGTCTTCTAAAGCAACACGATCACTTTTGGTGCGAAAAAGATAAATATTTAAGTACTTTTTTAACCCTAAATCATGCTTCCGTTCTGCAGCAGTATGCGTGTGTGACGTAATGGCATTGGCATTTGAAACATGTGTGAACTGAGTCACAGCCGGAAGAGCAGCGCTCTTTACAAATGAGAAGGAGGAATGCTGTACAGTAGCTTGGTTGATTTTAGTTTAGATCTGCTATTATCTGTTTCTTTACTCACAATGGTGCGTTTGTGTGCTTATCCTGGATATCTCAACCGAGTGGAGAACATGAGATTACCTCGGTAACCATGGCAACGCGAATACGTCACACAAGAGACCGCTTGGACTCCACCCTCTCCTGAAGCGTTGGATTATGGTTAAAAGTACTTAAATATGTATCTTTTTTTAAAGTGATTGTATCACTTTAGAAGACATTAATTTAACAGCTGGAGTCGTATCGATGATGTTTATACTGACTGTCTGTGATTTTTGGACCTTCAAAAGAGAAATCACCATTCACTTGCATTTTAAGGACCTACTGAGCTAAGAAATTCTTATATTTTTCTTCAAATGTGTTCTGGTGAAGAAAGAAAATCATACACACCTGGGACATCATGAGAATTTTCCTTTTTGGGTGAACTATCCCTATAAGAATGTAAATAAGGTCCATTTTGATTTCATGTTGACTTTAACAGAATCTGCAATTTGCGAATCTAATAAAAAACCTACTATTATTTTTCATGATTCAGTGACTGTGGCGATTTACTTGTTCTGTGTAAATAGGATATAGTTTTCAAGCTCTAATTTTTTCTATTAATAATTAATCACCTTTTAATGTGTGTGTATGTGTATGTGTGTGTTTCTGAAGTATACAATAACGCTGTACACTGCAGCCCTGCTACAAAAGAGAATATTCTGGCTCATTCTAAGATCCGAGGTGCGGTTGAACCACACATCGTTCTGTAGTAATTTTATCCTGGCCACCTGTAGCCCAGCGCATGAGCAACAGTAAATCACGTGACCGCTTCCCTGAGACGAAACCCTAATCCTGAGTCTTATCAGGCCGGACCGTGGTGTGCTGCTGGAATAGAGGGCACGGTGAAACTCGAGCTGACAGCTTCACCAATGAAGAAGCGGAAAAGTGGTCCCTGCGCTCGCCTTGTTGTGTCAGCAAGGCCCCATTAATGTCACTTTAGTGCCAGGGGCCCCTCCCACCACATGTGCTACGAGTGTGTGTGAGCGAGAGGGCAGGAACGGGAATCTGGGGTGTGTTCTGGCCCATGTGGATACTCTACACCCTCTTCACGCCTGTCGAGCTGTCAGAGGTTATTACAGTGACCCAGTGGCTCTCCGGAGGGAAAACACAAATTCTCACTGATGTGATAAAAACCGAGACACACCAGGTGAAAAATACAGGCCCCAAAAACAAGGTTCACCTCCTTATGTACACAAATATAGTCATTTCTCATTACCTAGAAAGCATTTTAACACTGCAAACAATTATTCTGTTGTTAAAATGTATTTACTCAGAGGTGTATAGTAACAAAATACAAATGCTGTTATTTTTATTTTTTTTATTATATCTACATTAGTATAAATCTGTCAATTTAGCAAATTAAGTGTGTTTAATTATACTGTATAAAAAGTAACACATTAAAAAAATTAACGCAATTAATCATGCACCCTGATGCGAACATAAATTCCGTAATTAAAGTAAGGATTTTCCTACCATACGAGCAATTCAAGTTTGAAGTACATCTGTTTTTACAAGCCACGTCAATAGGTGGCAGTGCGCCTCAACAAACCTCACAAACAGCACAGCCACAGAATGAGAACCGCTCACTTTGGGAGGAAGCACAACAGATGGGCGAAAGTGATTTTCAAAGTTCCCACTACTTTTAACTTGACGCAGCGTCCTAAAAACGTGGTGTTTATGACGTTGAATACCAGTGAGATGCTCCAAATGTGTCTATCTGTGGCATGCACATGGCATGTACATAGAGCGACAATTCAAAATATCTTGAAGACAGAGAGGGAGTCTGCTTCATGGATGGTGTTGGGAAGGTCATTCCACCATCAAGGAACAGTGAAGCCGAAAGTGCGGGAAAGTGACTTGGTGCCTCTTTGTGGTTTGTACCACAAGGTGTCGCTTATTTGCAGAACGCAACCTTCTGGTGGGAATGTAGCTCTGGAGGAATGATTGTAGGTAGACTGGTGTAGACCCATGAACATGATCAGGCTATTTTTGAGATGGTGGTCAGTGAAGTTAAGCTGGTCATCGATGGTTACCCCCAAGTTTCTGCCTGTTTTGGATTGCGTTATAGTTGATGAAATGAGCTGAACGGTGATGTTGTGCTCAACAGCATGGTTGGCTGGAGAGATGAGGAGCTCGGTCTTTGCTAGGTTGAGTTGAAGATGGTGTTCCTTCATCCAGGTCGAGATGTCTGCCAGGCAGGCTGAGATCAGAGTAGTCACCGTGGTGTCATCAGGTTGGAAAGCCAAGTAGAGCTGCATGTCATCAGCGCAGCAGAGGTAAGAAAATCACAATGCTTGGACTTGGACACCCATCCTTTCCAGGCTACCTTGAAAGACATACCTGTAAGATAGGACTTGAACCAGCCAAGCACAATTCCTGTGATGCCCAGAGTAGAGAGGGTGTCCAGGAGGATCTGATGGATGCGTCGAAAGCTGCAGACAAGTCCAGCAGAATGAGGACAAATGATCTGGAGCCAGCTCTACCCTGTCTCATTGATTCAGTATTATAGGCCCTACATATTATATTTAGAAATATTTTAACTATTATGCATTATTTATATCAATTATCTTTCTTAGCAAATAATAATGTATGCGATTAATTTGATTAATTAATCTGCATGTCATGTAATTTATCTAATTAAAAATTTTAATTGACTGACAGCCCTAGTATAAATATTTCTGTTGCCTTTCACTTTAACTTCACTACATTTTGGAAATCCTAGAAAATGCGTGTTGGGTCTCCATTTGGAAATCGAAAGAGAAGAGGCTGGTCATGTAAGTTTTAATCTTAGGTTATAGCCTCCATGAATTTGATATGTTTTTGTCTCAAACATTGTGAACGGTGTGAAATATTGATGAAGTTATGTGTGATAAGATTTGTTCAAGAACTGCCCCACCACTCAACCAAGTTGTTATGCGTGTAATCAGCTGGGCCATTATTTATGCCATTTACTTGTAGTTTTGATACTTAAGTACATTTAATATCATTTACTTTAATACTTTTACAAATGTATTTTTCTCATGTGCCACTTTAACTTTTACTTTAAAGGTAATGTTTACTTGCACTTAAGTATGCCAATTGGATACTTTTTAGTGCCATTCAATTACCTTTATTGTATATACAACACCGTATTTACTTGAGAACCAAAACTGCATATTAAAAGATATTTTAGATTGCATAATATAATATATTAAAACATTAATTGAGAGAATATATGTTGAACTAATTTTACTTTTCTTAGTTCATTAATAACAATTTGGTTTTCTTGCCCTCAAATCTTGTTTTAAGCATGAATCTGTCAAACTTTAGTGAGATTTACTGTATGCTTAAGACGGATTTGTGTAATATGTTTCTTGTATCCTAGCTTGTGTGACCCTTGTGTAACTCTAGTACTACTATCCTCTGTTTGTTCGAGCAGCCCATCCCGCCCAAAACAGCAACATTGGCTCAACCAATGGTGTGAGTTTGGTGCAGGACTATGTGTTTGTATAACCAATGGAAGACAGGTGGGGTTTTCTGGAATCTGTTTGAACAGTGACTTTGACATTATGTTCTGCTAGTTTCTTCAGTGTTTTCTGTAAAAGGACTGGCGGAGTCTGGTGGACCCTGTTTTGAGATTATTCAAGTCTTTTATTGTGGAATCATCTATTTAATCTATCCCAGCCTTAAACAGCACATAAAAACAAGACAAACTGTTGTTGGTTGTTTTTCCATGTCGGTCAGATGGTCTCCTCTTGATAAGTAGGATGTTCTTGGACAGAATAAACTGCAATATGGACCAGACTTTATGCCGCAAGTCAAAAGTCTGGCTCTGTGAGATTGATGTATGATTGAAATGTATTAGTAAGGTATAAGTAATGTATAAATGTATAAGTTATTCCGGGTTCAATACAAGTTAAGCTCAATCGAGAAATTTGATTAGCCTCTTTTTCTTTTAAAAAAAGGCACTTACAGTGGAAGTGAATGTGGCCAATTTTTGAAGGGTTTAAAGGAAGAAATTTGAAGCTTATAATTTTATAAAAGCACTTACATTAATTCTTCTGCAAAAACTCATGTATTATTTGAGCTGTAAAGTTGTTTAAATTGTCTTTTTTGCAGTCATTTTAGGGTTTGTTGACATTACATCATCATTGCAACAAAATTGTAAAATTGGCTATAACTTTACACGGAAAAGGTTAGTAAGTGATTTTATCGCACTAAAATCATGTTTACACGTATATTGTTTATGTCTTGTGGCTATACTTTTGAAAATGTGACTATTTTAATGTTATAAAAAATTGGCCCCATTGACTTCCATTGTAAGTGCCTCACTGTAACCCAGATTTTTGCTTTTTTTTTTTAAAGAAAAGGATGGATGAGTCAAAATAAATTTTTGTGGTAATCAGTATTATGCCACAAATGCTGTCGATTGAGCTTAACTGGTATTGAACCCGGAATATTCCTTTAACATGTAAAATGCTTGTTTTTCTTTAAAAATGACTATAACATAAAATATATATCTAATATCTGAATATACCGTATATGAGTGTTTCTTTAGCTTCAGGCCATTTCATCAAAACAAATCACAATTACAGAATTTGAGTTGTGCTGGAAATAACACTGTGGTGGGAATTTTCTAAATTAAATTAAAAAAAGACATAAATCTCCTGTGATGCATGTACGTACACTGTTGGACATTGAGTGTAAAAAATGTTTCAACAAGACTATATTTATTAGAAATCTACAGTGCTAAAAGTGCACAAAGTTAAAGGAACACCCATAGATCATATCAAATGTATATCTACAGCTATGTGATAAACAAGCCAGCCATACTGAGAGCACATTCTGTCTGTTTCTCTGTCTGTGAGTCAGTGTGGCAGTGTTGTTGATGTGTGGCCTGGTCAGATGGTCTACCGAGTGCCCACATTTGCCACAGATCTATACCCTCTCTCCCAGCGCAGAATCACCCCTCACCAGGCTGGTGTACTGCTGCTGATCCCTGATGCTAACCACCAGTTCAACCATACTCACCTCACTACTGGGCCAGAATCACTGGGGTATCTGGTGAATTACAATGCAAGGCAGCACTGTTTCAACATTCCTCAGTCTTGTTAGGGTTTGTTCTAAACCTCAAACCCTAAGAATTAAACATCTGCAATTAATTCAGCCCGAACCGCTTAATGTACAAACTCCATTCGAACTGTTTTTAAAAATAATTTATCAAGGTGCACACAGGCCTCGCCATGAATATGGAAAACAGAATATGATTTCACACACTTTAGCTGTTGTATATAATCAATGATAAGTTAAAAATTACAAATAATAATAATAGTTCTTCTCTACTTCCCCCAACACTGCAAAGCCATGAAGCTCTGAAGTTTTAATTTTTTGTATTGAGCCTAAAGGTTGGTCTCTGACATTTAGATTCCTTTATTTTCAATGAGAAGTAGTTTGTGTGTCCACACTAAAAGCGAAAATGCTGCATAATGCAACACAATCACAGCCAATATGAGCATATTTGTTGTTTAATATACAGTCATGCAGAGAGGGATTTTGGACCAATGAGATTTCACTGTGGGCGGGGCTACCAGCACAATGACGCTAAAATAGAAACCAAATGATCAACAAAATTTCAATAAAACTAGCTGTTTTTAATACTTGCATTACAAATTTTGAATCTACTTGGCAACAATGGCTGTCTGATTGAAATAATGGTTCCTCTGATTGAAAATAAAGCACCTTTTTAAGCCATTTCAGAATAAATACATCAATAATTAATTATATAGCTATCGAATATTGCCATAAGTAGCCAGTCTAATTTGCAGCAATGCTATTAAACAGTATTTCCATTATGTAAACGCACACCTACTAACACATTTACACTTATCTATTCATCAGATAAGGACCACTTATATCCACACACATACACATCTACATGTATTCTTTGTCTACAAAACACTCGTGAACACGGAAAGCCCTTTGAGTCTCTCCGTCTCTCTCAGTGCATCAATAAATAAAGCAAACAGCATTAAGCATAACTTGAACTATATGATCGAGGCGCTAATTTAATAGCAATAGTATTAGTGTTTTAAGGTTTGGCCATTTAGGTGAAACTCTAAGCCGATGTGGGAGTAATTTGGCCGTAAGGAAATTGATTCGGACCATCAGGCAGTTTCTCATGTTCAAACAGAGGCTGCAGTTAAACAGAATCATTGCTGTTAAACACATTAGCCAGGTGCCCCCTCTCCTCCCGGCCAATGATTATATGTCCACACTGAGGGATTGAAATTCTGTGCAAATCTAAAAATGATCATTGAGCATGACAGGAAAGGAAAATTAAAGCTGTCCATTACGCCGCAGAGATTATGACACAGATATTTCTTGTGTTGAGAATGATACATGATAATGTACAGTATATGGGTGTTTCTTCAACTTCGGGCACACTTAGAACTGTGGACATCTAGAAAGTAATGTCTTTAAAACACTTTTCACACTCTCACTAGTTTATTTAATTTGCCTGCTTACAGTCACATTTATGTCATTTTTGAAGTTCATGGAAACTCTAACCACAGATTTTATTTTCACTGGGGTGACAGCTAATTTCATAGCTAACTATTTTATGTATTCTAAATACACTGAAAAATCTGCCTACATGAGATACCTTGAATTTTCTTGTACAGTAGTCTCAAGCATACTCTTGGAGTCTTGTGGATAACTTTTATGCTGCCTTTATGTGCTTTTAGGAGCTTTACATTTTTGGACCCTGTTGACTTGCATTGTATGGACCTACAAAGCTGAGATATTCTTCTAAAATCTTCATTTGTGTTCAGCAGAAGAAAGAAAGTCATACACATCTGGGATGGCATGAGGGTGAAGAAGTGATGAAAGAATTTTCATTTTTGGGTGAACTATTCCATTAAGTGGCAGGCAAGATTTTCAGTGAATAACAACTTAAACTTTGATCTGTTCATCACCCAAAAATATCACATGGCTTTAGAGTCATATAGGCTACTTTATGGTTCTTGTATTTTACTTTTATCGGGTTTTGTTATCCTTTTTGGAGCTTTAAGCAGCATGAAGATACTTTAAAAAATATTTTTTGTGTGTTCCATAGAAACAAATAACAGCATACAGGTCTGGAATGACATGAGGGTGAGTAAAAAAAAAAAAAAAAACAGACTTTTCATTTTGGGTGAACTGTTTCTTTATTACTTAGGGAAAGAGAGGATGGAAAATGGTCATGTAAAAATAAATTATGGCACAAGAGACTTGAATAACATTATAAGTGAAGAAGAGTATAACCTCTGTAAGCCGGACAAACAAACATACACTATCTGAATGATAAGAGGATTCACACACATAAACATACTCGCAAATGCATTCTCTCTGTCTCTCTCTTTAAAACAGAATGAAATACACCTCATCTCTACTTGCACATCTCCAGATCTTCTGTGGCCAGCACTCCCTGCTGTGTGGCTACCCAACAGGAGGCATTTACCGTACACTCCACCCTTCCTTAAGTACAAACATTCACAAAAGCACTGATGGCAGTAAACAGAAGGAAAGCCACAAAGCCACTTCCAGCTTCTACAGTAATGCAGCTGACCACATTCACACAAATCAAGAGTGCTCAGGCTTTCTGTGCTGCGTCAGGTACATCTGCACACAAAATTCACTTTACGAGCCTTGTTGTTGCTCAGAGGTCGCTCTTTCTGGAGCTCATTTCAACTTTGTATCAGATGTTTCTCCTAAAATTCTTTAGGATCATGTGACATTACTGGGGTATTTTTCTCAGGAGAAACATCTGAGAAGCATGAAATTTTAGGTAAGATTGCAATTTGCACTTAATTTAATCTTATAGCTGTCTAGGGCCACATCCACACTACGTTTTTGGTTGGAAACTCACTGATTTTGCTACATCTCTCATTCACACTGGAATGGCGTTGTCCTCCACTGAAAAATGAGACTTTCAAAAACATTCTCTAGAACAGGTGTTCTCAACGGGGGCTGTACCGCCCCCCAGGGGGGCGTTCAAAGGACGCCAGGGGATGCTGAGAGCAAATTAGTAGAGAGGGGGGCGTTAGGTTACAAATGGGGGGTGTTTATCAGTCATAATAATCAAATGTTTCGTCAGGTTCCTCTTTGCATTACAGCGTGTATCTAGACTTGGAGTATATCAGTTGGTTCTCAGTTATACGGGTTCATCTGATTTTGAAGTCTAGTGACGCATCTGAAGTATCTGATTTAGCAGCGTCAAATACACAGGCAGAGGCACAACCTCAGCTAATGCACCTGTATGGCTCTTTAGATGGATTCGGCTCAATGGACACAGCAGCGCGAGCACAAAGCTCTTAAAGCTCGAGCTCTTAAACTCGCAGCTTTGCGAGAATCAGTGAGAAGCAAGGCGCAAGAAGAGGAAACCATTTGAATTCGGCACAGAATTCTACATCACCACCCTTGAATTTACTATAGGTACACTAACTGTACTTTATGCAGAAATAGATTGTTAATAAATATTATCATATCACTACTTCAGCTCGATTAAATTTGTCATAGGCTACATTAGGGGAGTGGGGGAATATAATTAATTTTTGTTACAACTTATAAATATTTATATTTTATATTTATTGTTTTTACACGTGTTTAGAGTGGTTCTACTGCTTATTATTACAAAAATGCCATAGTTTGTTTTATAGAACTCTTATAGAACTATAGATCCATGCTTCCATGTGCTTACTATGGTCTTGCTACAAATACCACTGTTAAAACTATTTAAAAAAAATAATTAATGAATAAATAAAAATTTTCAAAATGTAAAATATATTAACAATATCACTTTTATTATTAGTTTCAGTCTTCACATTCAAAGTAGGGAATGAAGTAAGGGGATGTTCATCAAGAAAAGGCTGAGAACCACTGTTCTAGTACCACACTAGTATTTTGGAAAATGATGATGTTAGGAGACATAAAACAGAGTTTTCAACTGAAAACAAGTGAATGTAGCTTAGGAGAAACATTTAAGATTCTCATCAAACCTGATGTGGCACATCTAAAGGCGCCATATTTGTTTTGAAAGCGGAAACTGATTTCCAGTAAATAATGACTTGAATTTCAGTCTGTTCTTCACACAAAAGGCTATCATATGTCTTCAGAAGACTTGGAATATAGGGTGCAAGTCATATGGGCAACTTTTATGATATTTTTTTAGGCTCCTGCACACATCCAGCAAAATCAAAGAGCAAATGTGTGTGATGTAGAACAAAATCTGGCCAACAAATCTGGTTTTTAGTTCATTTTGGTGGTTCGTAACAGCTCGCAAGAGTGAATTTTTAGAAAAACTTCTTACCGGCTGCAAAATACCTTCTTCCTGCCATTGGTCCACATCACTGGTAGGTGTGACCTGGAGCTCCACTTACTTTGAGGTCAACAGCCAATTCCCATTCAGTCAGTTACACCAGCATGTAGACTTATTAGCGAGCTGCTGCAAATTTACGTAAATCTGTACGATCATTTACATTTAGATATTTTCAAGAACATGTCATGCAGTTCTTTTTTAAGTAGTCTACAAAAGGATTAAAATCTACTCAAATACTCTTAAGTGCCCATTTACTCATGTGCCATCTGCAGCCAAAAGCGATTCACACTTCTGCCCAAAGTAAGATATGCTTATAATCGTTATTTGTCTGTATTCTACTGTATTAACACTCTTTTATAAACCCATCTTTGCGGTAATATCAAAGGGTCATCATAACCCTAATAATAAATTTGCTGCAAATTTACCACTGATCATTTTCACATACAAATAAGCTTTGCAGCAAACTTTCGGCAAATTGTCCATTGTTGCCAAAGGTTTGCTGCTGGTTCACCACTACCGGTGAAGAGCTGCAAACTTCTAGCAAACATTTGTGTCAAATCACATGCTCATTTGCTTGTGAAAATAATAACAAGCTAAACTAATAATAAAACTAATAATAAGTGGCAAGTTTGCGGCTAGTTTTAGACAAGATTTTTTTGTAAGGGAAATTACAATAACAGACTGTAACCGCTGCATATTATGGCAGCATGTAGCATATTAGCGCATTAGCACCATGAATGCAGAATGTAAACATTAAAAATTACACATTATTAACTGCATATACAGTATATTACTTTATATCATCATCGAGTAGTTAAAACGGCTTCTTTTACTGATCTCGTGTGAATTCTACTCATAGAATGAGGCATGAAGTCATTGATAACACATTTGAATGTCATATTAGTTCATGTTTTACTTGTAGTCTAGTGCCTCCTCATATGCAAATGTACCTCTAAATGCCTCCCCCAGTGGTGTGGTCGGTGGTGTCTGAATGTTTGCAAACAGTATGTTGTTACTCCACTTTTGAACTTCTTTTTGACTCTGAGCGATGAAGCACTTCGCCGTGAGAGTGCTGGGGCCTTTATGGCCCCCATTCACTTTCATTATATGGAGAAATGTTGTATAAGAGAACAGTGAATAAGATATTTTTCAAAATGTCCTTGATGTTCCACAGAAGACAGAAAGATATACAGGTTTTGAAGAACATGAGAGTGAGTAAATTATATCAGAATTTTCATTTTTGGGCGAACTATCTCTTTTAGCTCTAAACTCAAATGGTAAAATGCTGCCAAATGTAACACCATTAAATTTAACGTGCAGAATCACCTGCAAATAATTGTGAAATAGTTTTCTCTCTCTGGTCTTGCTGTTCTTGTTTAAAGCTAGAGCAGTTCTTTTTCTCTGCCTCTCACACTTTAATTTTTAATTTTCTGTGCCTCTCTTTTCCGTTTCTTGAATCATACATGGGTAAAGCTGGCGTCTCTACAGAGAGTTGACATTAAAGTGACTGACTGTAATAAGATATAAAGACTGAAATTATTAGTTTTTATTGTAACCGCATTGACTGGCAGGGGTTGGTTGTCATGGCGCAGCAAAGCAGTGCCACTCAACTGTGAAAGCATGAAGCAAGAGCCAAGACAGCAAGAAATTGGCCTGATTATACTACACCAATCCACTGCAAAATATAACATCCCCACACACAGACCTACAGCTATGTAACCAAATTTAGAAGTAAGAATGTTTTGAATACATTTAATCATGGTGTGAATTACAGCGAATGACCCCACTCACCCAAATTTAATGTCCCCCAAAAGTTGTCACAACAAAAGTACTGTACACACACCGATCAGCCACAACATTAAAACCACCTGCCTAATATCGTGTAGGTCCCCATCATGCTGCCAAAACTGCTCTGACCCATCGAGGCATGGACTCCACAATACCTTTGAAGGTGTCCTGTGGTATCTGGCACCAAGACGTTAGCAGCAGATCCTTTAAGTCCTGTAAGTTGTGAGGTGGGGCCTCCATGGATCGGACTTGTTGGTCCAGCACATCCCATAGATGCTCAATCGGATTGAGATCTGGGGAATTTGGAGGCCAAGTCAACACCTTGAACTCTTTGTCATGTTCCTCAAACCATTCCTTTTTTTTCTCTCTCTCTCTCCTTTTCTCCCCAGTTTGGAATGCCCAATTCCCTATGCGCTCTAAGGGTGTGTTCACACTTGGCAGGTTCGATTAAAACGAACTCTGTTGCGATTGTTCTGTTAGTGCGGTTCATTTGAACAAGTGTGAACGCTGCCATCCGAACCTTGGTGTGCACCAGACAAGCGGCATGGACCAAAGACGTCTAAACGGACCAAAAACAGGAAGTAATTTTCCTAATACTGACCTTAAGCATACCTGGTTCTTCTCATCATAGGAGCTATGTTGCCCATTACAGTTCGGTACAGGCGTCGGAACTGCCGTCAGCCGTCCTTGCAGCATATCTTCATCTGTGTGTGCAACGGAGGAATTCCTGGTGCTGTTTTGACTCCTTTACACATTTTATTAGCTCTTCGTTTGTTCTCAGCTGGTAAAAATACCACCATATATACATATATAAATCTAACGGGCGCATTTCGCCCAGCAGCCAGCATTGTTTTGGATGTTCGGCAAGTTCCGTTGCAAAATATACGTCATAAAAGCTGTCCAATCAGGTTGTGACTTTTTCCTGATGCCTTTTGTTTTGTATCTTTAGGTTCAGTGTTAAAAATGCCAGTGTGAACGCTAAGCGAACCAGGACTAAATGTATCATTTTCTTTTTTGGTCCGGACCAAGAGGACCAGGAGAACCGAACTACAAGTGTGAACATACCCTAAGTCCTCGTGGTGGTGTAGTGACTCGCCTCAATCCAGGTGGCGGAGGATGAATTTCAGTTGCCTCCGCGTCTGAGACCATCAATCCGCGCATCTTATCACGTGGCTTGTTGAGCGAGTTACCGTGGAAACATACCGCGTGTGGAGGCCCACGCTATCCTCCGCGGCATCCACGCACAACTCACCATGTGCCCCACCAAGAGCGAGAACCACACATTATAGTGACCATGAGTAGGTTACCCCATATGACTCTACCCTCCCTAACAACCAGGCCGATTTGGTTGCTTAGGAGATCGGGCTGGAGTCACTCAGCCTCAAACCATTCCTTAACAATTTTTGCAGTGTGGCAGGGCGCATTATCCTGCTGAAAGAGGCCACTGCCATCAGGGAATACTGTTGCCATGAAGGGGTGTATGTGGTCTGCAACAATCTTTAGGTAGGTGGTACATGTCAAAGCAACATCCACATAAATGCCAGGACCCAAGATTTCCCAGCAGACAATTGCCCAGAGCATCACACTGCCTCCGCCGGCCTGCCTTTTTCCCATAGTGCATCCTGCTGCCATTTCTTCCCCAGGTAAATGACGCACACGCACCCAGCCGTCCACATGATCTAAAAGAAAACCAGACCAGGCCACCTTCTTCCATTGCTCCATGGTCCAGTTCTGACACTCACGTGCCCATTGGAGGAGGTTTTGCTGGTGGACAGTGGTCAGCATGGGCACTCGGACCGGTCTGTGGCTACGCAACCCCATACGCAGAAAGCTGCGATGCACTGTGTGTTCTGACACCTTTCTATCATGGCCAGTATTAACTTTTTCAGCAATTTGTGCTACAGTAGCTCTTCTATGGGATCGGACCAGACGAGCTAGCCTTCGCTCCCCACGTGCATCAGTGAGCCTTGGGCGCCCATAACCCTGTCGCCGGTTTACCGGTTGTCCTTCCTTGAACCACTTTTGGTAGGTACTAACCACTGCATACTGGGAACACCCCACAAGACCTGCAGTTTTGGAGATGCTCTTACCTAGTCATCTAGCCATCATAATTTGACCTTGTCAAAGTCACTCAGATCCTTACACTTGCCAATTGTTCCTGCTTCCAGCACATGAAATTCAAGAACTGACTGTTCACTTGCTGCCTAATATATCCCACCCCTTGACAGGTGCCATTGTAATGAGATAATAAATGTTATTCACTTCACCTGTTAGTGGTTGTAATGTTGTGGCTGATCAGTGTATACTAACCACTTCTACATTCTTCTAATTCTACATATTACAGTACATTAGGAACATTTAGAAACTAGTGAGCATGCATATTTTTATCAAGCTCCAAAAATACACTTGCAAATATAAGTTCTGTTAGTAACCATAGCAAGAGTAGAGAGTTTAAATTGTACTGAACCCGAACAAGGAATATTCCAGGTTCAGGTTAAACTCAATCATTTGTGGCATAATGTTGGTTACCACAAACATTTATTTTAAGTCATCCCTCCTTTTTCTAATCGAGGTTACAGTGAGGCACTTACAACGGCAGTGAATGGGGCCAATTTTTAGAGGGTTTAAAGACAGAAATGTGAAGCTTATAATTTTGAAAAATTATTAATGCTTCTGTTAAAACATGTTAAAACAGCATATTTGAGTTGTAAAATTGTTTACGGTCGTTTTAAGGCCTTAGGATTTACACAGTTATGTCGTCATGACAACGAAGTTGTAAAATTGGCTATAACTTTACACAGAAAAGGTTAGTAAGTGATTTTATCATACTAAAATCATGTTAACACGCATACTGTTTACGTCTTGTGGCTATTTTGAAACAGTGAGTATTTTTACATAAAAAAATTGGCCCCGATTTACGTCCATTGTAAGTGCCTCTTCTGTAACCCAGATTTTTTGCTTTTTTAAAGAAAAGGAAGTTGGACATAATTTTTGGGGTAATCAATTTTATGCCACAAATTCTGTTGATAGAGCTTAACTTAACTAAACCTGAAATATTTATTTAATTGTTAGATAATTAGATATGAATCCCCCACATTGTATGCAATAATAGAATTGTAAGTGAAAGGATATTGGGTGCATTCTTATTCAGTATTTTACAGATAATAACAGTGCATTCATCAAATGTAAAGTACAGTATTTGGTCTTCAATGAGGATGACAGATAAGCTTTACTGAATGAAAGGAAGTCACTGCCATTTTTCTGTGTGTTTACATGTGGTGTGTGCAGACTGTTTCTCTGACCAACACCACCTCATTGGCTTTGGGTTTCAAACTCAGTGGCCACAGCAGTGGTTCTTCTGCCCATCTGGTCTGTAGCGATCTGTAGCTGTGTTCAATGTATCTGGGCAGGACAATATGACCACACGAACCGACAGCGGCCGTGGTCACTCAGTCCTGCACACAGTCACAGCATTAAAATAACCTGACGAGACATGACAGAAGGCTCAGAGGCCAAGGCTACAGTCTGGATCTCGACGGGAATGTTTCAGGTGGGTATGAAATCAGGATCAGGTTTATGAGTGGATCATCTTTGCAACCAATATGGAGTGGCATGCAGAAAATGTCCCTGCTACCTGACAGATATCACTAAATAGGTGTACTATAAAAAAAAAATCACATGTAAACACCCAATGCTCTTAATTGCTCTTAATGCTCTTAAGAGTGAAGGGAAATTCTAAAGTGGAAAATTTCTAAATTAAGAAAGTTACTATCTTATTCAAAAGGGGAGTTTTAGGAGAGATTTTAAGTGTCAGGTTAGTTGTCAAGTTTTATGCAGTACAAACATCATTCTGTTTTGTGTGTGTGTGTGTGTGTTTATTGTGTATTCCATTTTTCTTTGACCAACATCTACATTATTTTTATGGAAAGAGACTAAATAAAAGGTCATGAGTTTGTCCCTTAGATTTATCTGGAACAATTTTAAAAGAACTGGAAAATACTGAGCAGGCTCTTCTGGATCGGATCATTGCGTTATTGGATTTGGAAAGAATGTTAGCACAGTATTTTTGTCATGTCGTCAGGATTTTGTGGTTCCTAAAAACTGTTCCATTATGAATGAAACATTTTATTTTCACTAATTTTCTGCTATCATGATCCAAGCTTGCTGTTTAACATTCATTTTCTTGAACTCATGACCTAATTTGATTCAAGTTTAGAGTTTTGTAAAGAGCATAAAGGTAATAAAGGTCCTAAATGTAAAGAATATTGGTACTAAATGTAATTAAAGGAATACTGTAAACCTCCATCAAATGGAATTGTGTAATGTTTAACAAAATTATATTAATAAAAGTTAAAATGTTTAGTTATTTTAAGTTTAAAATAACTTAAGTTTTTGATTAAAGATTACTCAATTTTTACTCAATAAAATTGAGTGTGTTCTTGGTAAATGTAAACAGTTTATCATTAGTTTTAAAATATATAACACCATATATTTATCCCAATCAAATATAATCAAGAATATAGGTGACTTTTGGCCATTAAAACATAAAAAAGTATGTAAATAAACTGTACCATTAGCCCTAGCTAAAGTGATAGTTGATGAAAAATGGGGCATAAACATATCTACGTACAGTATGTACAAATATGTGCAAACAAACTTAGTTTACCTAAAATATATTGCCATGTGTACACACATCTATCTGTCAGTGGATCACTGGCTTTCTGACGGACAGGCAGCAGCTAGTGAGACAGGGGAAATTCACTTCCAGCACTGGTGCCCCCCAGGGATGTGTACTCTCCCAAATACTCTTCTCCCTGTATACCAACGACTGCACTGCCAAGGACTCCTCTGTCAAGCTCCTGACATTGTCAGATGACACTACTGTCATCTGCCTCATCCAAGAGGACGATGAGTCTGTATACAGAAGGGAGGTTGAACGGCTGGCTCACTGGTGCAGTCAAAACAACCTGGAGCTCAACACACTCAAAACGGTGGAGATGATTGTGATCCCCCCAACACTGACCCTCCTCATCATTCTAAACAGTACTGTGGCAGCAGTGGAGTCATTCAGGTTCCTTGGCACTACCATCTCACAGGACCCGAAGTGGGAGACACATTGACTCCATTGTGAAAAAGGCTCAGCAGAGGTTGTACTTCCTTCGCCAGTTGAGGAAGTTCAACCTGCCACAGGTGCTGCTGATACAGTTCTACTCAGCAGTCACTGAGTCTGTCCTCTGCACTTCAGTAACTGTCTGGTTTGGTTCAGCTACAAAATTGGACATCAGAAGAATACAAAGGACAGTTCGGACTGCTGAGCGGAATATTGGTTGCCCCCTGCCCTCACGTCAAGAACTATACACTTCCAGAGTGAGGAAAAGGGCTGGAAAAATCACTCTGGACCCCACTCACCCTGCCCACTACCTTTTTAATTATTATTATATCTGTCTTGTTGTATTGTTTGTGCACTGGAAGCTTCTGTCACCAAGAAAAATTCCTTGTATGTGTAAGCATACTTGGCAAAAGCTCATTCTGATTCGGATATACCAAACCAAGGACTGAAGACTAAAAGTTTTTCATTTCGGTTTGTTCTGAGCAAAAACAGTATTTTTTTTCGTTCCAGTTCAGAAGTTCCGCAAACTCCTTTCCAAATGGTAATCAAATTAAAATAACGGTTAATAACATTCATTTTAAAATGACAGTACTCTGCACTGAGGAGTGGATGAAATACCAATTGCGGTCTTGCCAGCCTGGTCTGGAAAATCAAGCCCAAAATAAACCACTTGCCTCACCAAAATAAGCGAAAATAAGCAATTACATTTTTTCTTGTGTGGTGGATTTATCAGCACAGAAATCATAAGCATTCAGTTAATTAACAGTTAGTATAATTTTGTCCTTCATTTGGAATGGTAAACATCCCAGATTGCATTTTAATAAGTTACATAGGGCGATAGACAAAGAAGGGCTAGGCCTACCCAAGATTTTGTTTTATTACTATGCGTTCAGTCTCAGACATTTGGCTCATTGGTCAATTCCACCTGAGAGAGCCCCTCCCTGGTTTGTTATTGAACAGGCAGTTCTTGCCCCTATTTCACCATTACAAAGCATCTCTATCAAACTAATCGGAAAAGTTAAGTTACACCCTGTTATTTCGCATTTACACTTGGTATGGACTAAAGTGTCCAGATTGTTTAAATAAAATTCTGTAACATCATAACCAGGCACTGCAAGACTATAAAAATCTCTTAAAAGGGCATACCTTGTTGACGCTTTATAATGAGGCCAAAAATTATTTTTGAAATTAACCGGTTATAACCGGTTACCATCATTTAAAAATAACATTTTCACACTGGAACAAATGAAAATAACTTTGTTCCCATTTTCGGTTACATTCTGCAAACGTTTTTACATCCCTGTACCAAACACATTTCTTGGGCATTTAGGACCAAAAGCATTTAGGGCTTTAATTACATTTAGGACTAACAGATATTACATCTAGGGCCTTTATTACATTTAAAACCAAAAGTTATTACACTTAGGGTATTTATTACATTTAGAACCAGTGCTTGAATTGAGGAGGGGCTGGGGGGAGCTGAGAACCCCCTTAAGGCATTCGAATGTTAGTGTTTTAGGAAAGATAATAATGACAAATACTATTTAATTTACGCAGTTAGGATATGGTAAATTTCATGAATTATTTACAATAATCAGGGCTCTACAGTGCGGGCGTTTTACTTGCATTTGCGAGTGAAAATTATTGCTTGTGAATGCAGAAAATTATTTGGGCACACGCCACGAGTAACAGCTGATCTAACGCCCAAAGTTATGAACATATTATTGCAGCCTACCATCTGAATTAAAACTCCCTAATGCATCTTCCCTCATATACCAAATACTTTTAAAAGGGGTGCATTAGTTATTTTTGCATTAAAAGCACCTTTTTTCACTCTCACATGGCTGCGAGTGCTGTCCTCTCCCTCCCTCTCTTTCTTTCATGCGCACACAGAGACCGAGGGAGAGATATACCACGTGAAGATGGTTTTAGCTGAGTTTCTTGCTTGTTTTTATGTGTCAAAATTACGGACAGCATCTGAATAATGACTTAATCTAGTGCTCACACACAAGATTTTGAGAAAATAGCGAGTCAGTTTAAAATATGCAAATCCATAATGCGCAATAACAGTAAACAGCATGTCAGCGTCCTCATCTAACTCAACATAAGCAAAATCTCAAACATAAAAAAATTAATCTAAAAAATCCTGAAATGTCTCTCTACCAATAACAGCTGCTCTGCACATTTGCGTGAGGATGACACGCACCAAATTTACAGTATTCTGCTTCTTCTAACGCAGGTGCTCTGGCTGTCACGTGGACGAGTGCTTGTGGGATTCTTTTTCTTGGATCTTCAATGGTCATGAAAATTCTGTAACATTATAACCAGGCACTGCAAGACTGTATAAATCTCTTAAAAGGGCATACCTTGTTGATGCTTTATAATGAGGCCATCAAGCAGCTGCATGGCTCTGCGTCAATATGTAATAGATCAGTAGAAATTGTAAAGAGGTTCAAACAGGAAGTACACGGGAGGCGGTTCAAAGTCCACGTGAGTCAACCTTTAATGTAAGTGTCTTCAGCTCTCAACAAAATATCTGCTTTCAGCTTCACATTAACACATCAGCTTCTCAGCTTCACAACATCAAGCACCCAGGTAGACTCCCTCTCTCTCGTCGCTGGCGTGGTCCCTTTTATACCGCTCTCCCCAAGCTTACTGCAATTGCAAACAGATGTTAATCATTATCTGGCTCAGGTTTATGCACCCTTACCGCTTTCTCTCTCTCCAGACGAATGCTCGACCATGTCCCCGCCGCCACAGAAATGTCAGCCTAGAAATGTATCAGGTATCATGTCTATCACGGTTATGCAAAATCCGTGGCAATGCACGTTCCCAAAAATCATTGTATTATAATCATCATTTTGCATTTCTCATGGCCATCGACGACAGTGCTCTCTCGTGCACGCACACGAGCAAACACATAGTGCGCGAGGAGAGAGAGCGCGCATCCGTGGCGGTGACATACTATATGTGTAGACTTATATACTGTATAAGTAGATGGGGCTTCAAGGTAAAAAGGTTGGGGACCACTGGTCAGACAGGCGCATATATTCATAGAAAAAAAACGATAAAAAAAAACACCATATACCAACGCAGAATTGCTTCTTTTTGGTAGTTTATGTCATATAAAATATATTAACATTGTTTAACTTTCATGAATAACCCATTAAGCATACTAACTAGCTACTAATCTGTTAAGAATCAGGCCTACCTACAGTATATGTTTGTTAATGGCAAATGGAAGTATAAAGTGTCATCAATATATTATTACTTAATTAGTGGCTTAAGGAGATCCGTCAGGACTGATGTAGTTTGGTGCAGCCTGTAAGGTTAATTTAAGAAATAATCATTTGAAAAAGGTTTATCAGAGATGTCCTTTGTCATGTATAAAGAATCTTTTGTAAAGGAATTCTGTAGTATTTTTAAATGCATGCATGCTCTGTTGTGACACATTATCAGTCGTATTAACCTGAACACCAACTGTGCCCCTAAATACCGCTAAGCGCAACAAATCTGTAAACCCAACATATTTCTGTGACAGTGAGAGAATATAAGCCAACAATGAGGTACTCATGAGTGGAGATGATCACTTCTGAAGCTCTGATCAATAACTGCTTGAGGAGATGGAATCAATCTGATGCGGGATTGAATATTAATTTCATTGCCTCTAAATCAAAGAACACTGTCAAAACTCCATAATACTGAACAGAACACACACACACATACACACAAACACAGCACAGGGCATGCATACACACTCAGTGTTAGTGTTGGCTGCAGATGAGAGTTGCATTGGTTACCAGGTGTGTGTGTGAGCCAGACAAAACTTTTCTGGCGCCACTCACACATTTCCAAATTTGACTGCCAACACACTTTTCCAAATGTGACCCCCACCCCCCACCCCCCAAACACCAACTTCCTCTCCTGTCAATCATCAACCAGCACACACACAAACTAATACAAACAATTACACACACTCAAAACCAAAAAAGTGCTGTGAGCATGCTTGTGTGTGTATAGGCCATGGAACTGGAATAGTCAGTGCCTACATTGGCATGTGTTAGCCCATATTGGTAGATGCCGTAATTACACCATCATTTAGCACCCCTCAGTGGACATTTCACCTCGACACTTCAGCAATACGTGTAAGGAACCATGTCATTTCATTTAGCAAAAATGTCACTTAATTTTCATGAGATCAGGACTGGGTATCCATACAGATTTCCTGATTCAGTTCGATTCTGATTCACAAGCTCTCGATTAGATTCTGATTTTTGTTTGATTTGATTCATTTCTGATTAATTTGGGTATATTTCAGTTATGATGTCCATTTTGCTTACAAATGAAAACAATTTGATGATTCCCAGTACCAGTTTCGATACCACAACAAATTACCAATTTGAGTAAACATGATTTCAAGTTCTCTAATAATTATTTAAGACAAGTAAACAGTCAGAAATAAAGTAACAAAGAAACAAATTCAATGCGTTTTCAAACGAAAACATATTAGTGTGGACGTGGCCTAAGAAAACAGTGCTTTAAAGGGATAGTTTAACTAAAAATGAAAATTCTCTCATCATTTACTCACCCTCATGATATCCCGGGTGTGTATGACTTTCTTTCTTCAGCAGAACACATTTGAAGAAAAATAGAAAAATATCTCAGCTCAGTAGGTCCTTAAAATGCAAGTGGATGGTGATCAGATTTTTGAAGCTCCAAAAATCACAGACAGTCAGCATAAACGTCATCCATACAACTCCAACGGTTAAATTAATATCGTCTGAAGTGACACGATCGCCTTTGGTGCGAAACAACTTGTTGGTACACTTGTTTTTCGCTCTAGTACTTACAAACTGCTATGTAATGATGTTAAATACTTTTACTCTAACACATCATTTGAAAAACAATAGGCTACAAGTACACTTGTATTAAAGACCCGTCTTTCATTTGCATTTAGGACACTATTGGTTAAGTTTAGGTTAAAGTTATAGGTTAGGGAGCTACGTTTTACTCATTAAAACCGGCAACTAACATTCACCTTAAAATCTTGTCTAATTATGACATTTTCACAGAATTTTGAAGTTTACCATTTTGTGGCGGATCCGCATTACCACAACTCTGCAAACCTTCTCAGACCACACATGCACATAAAAGCACACACACATAAGCCACATGTCAGTGTGTCAAACAGCGCATGGCAACCAAAATGAAGAAATAAAATTGATCTTTAATATTCTCATTATTTGTGTAGTTTCTCTCTCTAGTCTCTTTTCCTTTTCGTCTGTTAACGAGATCGATTGTGTGTGTAGCAGTTAGCACCCTTGGCAAAGTAAATGATCAGTCTTGTTATTTTAAACATCGATATTGGGATTGTTCAAATAATATTTGTGATTAATCTGAAATAAAAAATTCCAGCCCAATATACATTAGTAGATGTTTAACTAGTGAGCGATATTTATTTATTAATTTATTTATCAAATAATCAGGCCAGAATTGAGTGCCCAACTATACTTTTTCCACCAACCAATTGAATAATAGTAGCTCAAAGCTGGTTTAGGTGGCTGACCAGCACGTGGAGCCATGATAAAGACCATCTTTGTCAGCTGGTTAGGGCTGGTAGGCCACATTGGAGCACCTAAACACCTCTACCAACCTATTCAAAATGCTTTCCTTGCCACATGTGTGTGAGTTTGGGACTGTACTTCATCAATCCATCCATTAAAGGAGAAGAGGAAAGAAAGAGGGATAGAAGATGGAGAAGGTTCTAACCGCAGGCAGGCATCTGGCTCAATGATCAGACAGTGTTTAAACCATCGCTCCATAAAGAAGAGAGGCCTTCAAAGTCGCTGGCTTCCTATTGGGCCACAAATTGTCCACAGCAACCAGCCGGCCAATCCTAAACCATTATGACCGAGCAGGGGATGTGAGATCATAAGCCACGGTTTGGCACGGCACAGCGAAGCACAGGAGGACCTACGAATTCCCCTCGCCACACACATATGGGCCTGTTAAACATAGTGGGAGGAGCAGAGTCCTTCAGCGAACCAAAACGTCTCTTAATGTATCCCAGACATCCCTCAGCCTGTGCGTAGCCCTTTAAAAACTCCCGTCTCTATCAGTTACGGCTGCTTACTTACTGTGGTTTAATGCTCTGATCCAACTCCAGAGAGCTCTGATTCACAAATGGCAAGACTTTCAGAGGCTTGAATTTCCCTGCCGGTTCGTCCTCGCAGTCGTTTCCAAACAGATGAAAGAGTGTGAGCGCTAGCAGAGATGATATAATCATTTCCAGCATGGGGCGGAGGGATATTCTGTGATCACACGCAGACAAAGGGAGAGAAAATAAAGAAAGGGAAAGTGAGTGTTAAAACAAACAGGCACATGGTTCGTTGACATACTGAGCTCCTTTCTGGCAGAGAGCAGGTGAAACGACAATACAAATTCTGTAAATAGAACCCTCTTCCACATAAATCTGACCTCACCAGAGCAGGTCAAATGTCATGAATATTATGCACACTGTCAGCTGAGAGTTTAAAGTCGTAAGCGGTCAAGTGGTTGGACAAAAAGTTAAAAGGCTGTTCGAAACCTACCCTGCTAAAGAAAAAAAAAACCTGGTTTGCTGGTCTCCCAGTCTGACCAGCTGACAAGTGACCAAAAACAGTCTAAAACAAACCAGATTTTATCATGCTGGACAACCATCTATGACGAGTACACCAGGCTAGTCTGGTTTAAGTTGGGGGGGGGCTTCAGCAGGGTAGTGAGTAGCACAATGCCAATACAATCATACACTGCCTGGCCAAAAAAAAAGTTGCCGTTTGGATTTAAGGCAGTGTTATGATCTGGGGTTGCTTCAATTGGTCAGGTCTAGGCTCAGCAACATTATGCGGCAATAAAATGAAGTCAGCTGACTACCTGAATGTACTGAATGACCAGGTTATCCCATCAATGGATTTTTTCTTCCCTGATGGCACGGGTATATTCCAGGACGACAATGCCAAGATTCATCAGGCTCAAAGTGTGAAAGAATCATTTTCTCACATGAACTGGCCACCACAGAGTCCTGACCTTAACGCCATTGAAAGTCTTTGGGATGTGCTGGAGAAGACTTTACGGAGTGGTATGAATCTCCCGTCATCAATACCGCCTTTAGCTTTGATTACGGCATGTATTCGTCGTGGCATTGTTTCGACAACCTTACGCCACATCACAACATTTATTTCCCTCCAGAGATGCAAACATTTTGGCCGAGATCTTGTATTGACGACGGGAGAGTCGGACCACTCTGTAAAGTCTTCTCCAGCATATCCCAAAGACTTTCAATGGGGTTAAGGTCAGGACTCTGTGGTGGCCAATTCATGTGTGAAAATGATTCCTTATGCTCCCTAAATCACTCTTTCACAATTTGAGCCTGATAAATCTTGGCATTGTCGTCCTGGAATATGCCCGTGCCGTCAGGGAAGAAAAAATCCATTGATGGGATAATCTGGTCATTTGGTACATTCAGGTAGTCAGCTGACTTCATTTTATTGCTGCATAACAATGCTGAGCCTAGATCTGACCATATGATGCAACCCCAGATCATAACACTGCCTTAAATCCAAACTGCAACGTTTTTTTTTGGCCAGGCAGTGTATATCAATATATCATGATACTTTTTCTCACAATATCGTATTAATACTTTATTGTTTTATTTGTGTATGCATTTCATGTGCAACATTTCAATAACGAAGAAGCAGGGCTAAATAAGCACAAACTCTGAGATTGGTGTTTTTCTGTGCGTTCATAGCCATTTCTATGAGGCGCGATAGACATGTCCTAGGTCTCTCTCACACATTTGGCTCAATTTCAACTGGGATATAATTATGATACCGGGATGTATTGCGATATACTGAATCAGGATTTATGTATCGCAATATATATTGTATCCTTAGGTGGTTCCCGATACCCTGTAGTATTGAACTGCCTTGCTGTCTATTCAGACTGATCTCACAGTGAAATCGTAAACAGTAGGTTGACTTTTCTTTAGGTAAAATCGGTCTGTGTTTATTGAAATGTGAAACATTGCCCCCAGTGGCCAAAACAGTAAGTGTTGTTGGCATATGGGCATGTGTGAGCTCCATTTTCTGGGTGAAATGTCCACGGAGGGGTGCCAAAAGCAAGTTGTGAAGTGAGTTGTTTTCAGCTGTACAGGCTGTAATACAGTGAGGTTGACGAATACATATTTTATAAACTGTACCCTCCCCCAAACCTAAACCTAACCATCAGTGGAGTAAAAATGTAATGTTAGAGAGAAAAACACAACCTCCAAATCATGCTCATCACTGATTATACAAATACAATTACTTCCTGGTCTCAGTGTGGAATCTGAACCCATGTCTCCCATGCTGCTGAAGCAGCACACTTCCAGCCGTGCCACAGGGTAAGGTGCACACATTGGAGCCAATACAAACATGTCTGATAGGAGATGCCACTTGTCAGTGAGTCAGCATAATGTGGCCGATCCTAGAGTACCGGAACTCTCGAAAACAACATGCCAACTTGTATCATATGTTTTTGAAAATTATAAACTGTAGACATAAAAGATTGAATATAAAGAGCCAGTGTGTTTGTGTTGCCCTAGGCGAGATCATGAAAATGGGCCCTTCCACTGTACAGTATAATTGTCATACATAAAAACATCTATAGAACTGATGCAACATGATGAATGGTTTCTTTGTTTTAAAGAAAACATCTGTTAGTGTACTGTATAAATGTTTTAAACTTTTAGTGTAGTAATATTTATTTAGTACAATAGATTCATCATTGTAAACAAGCAACAACTGGGGAATAACTATAAAAGTGAACAGACTTATGTGGAAACAAATGTAAAGAATATGTGTAAATGAACAAAATAATTTACATTAATTTGAGCTGAGCAACCGACATTGTTTTCTGCAATTGTATAATATCATTGCATTATATTATATTATATTATATTATATTATATTATATTACATGTAGCTCTCTCCAGGTATTATAAACCTCTCAGTTTCTAATTTGAATTACTAACCTCTGCATCATGAGCTTTAGTTTCCACTAAAAAGTGTTGAGGAATGATCAGGTTTGCTTGTGACATGACTGATGTCATGAGAACATGAAATTATCTAATGTGCATTTTCGGTATGAAATCAAGAATTAGCCACGATAACGGTGTGTTCTTTCCTTCTCACACTCTGTTTCATTTGATCTGAGCTTTGATTCTACGAGCGAAACAATGGTTTGATTGATTGGTCTGTTTAACGACCAGGGGCTGTTGGCATGACCTGAGTCTCCACAATGACTTATTGTCCAACGGTGTGAGAAAAACATCAAAGTATGGTCAGACAGGAATAGACTGAGAGAGAAGATCTTGGGAATTGAGGAGCACATGGTCAAGATTCAGAAAATTGTGTCTTTGAAATTTTTGGAGAAGAACATGTGACAATGGTGTGGAAGTTTGTGTCCATGCTGGGGAAAAAAAAGCTTAAACTAGCCTAAGCTGGTTTGCTTGTCAGGCTGGGAGGCCAACTTGACTCTTAGGAGCACTTTTAAAATCTTGTTAAATGAAACTTCTTCAAATTGTGTTTTCATCTTTGGTAAAAAGTTTATCACGTGTCCTGAACAAAAAAATGGCGTTAATCACCCTTCAAGTGGATTTTGGTGTAACATGTAATGACATTGTTAACTTTTTATTCATAAGCTGAATAAGCCGTAGACGTGTTAACCTAACAAGTTATGTAGCAGTCAATTTTGAATTTATAAATATAAAAATAAATAGATTGTTTCTGAACTAAAATTCTTAAAAGGGTCATGACATACTCTTTTTTTATATCATTTTATTATCATCCCTGAGGTCCACTCATTTTTTTTGCACCAAAACAGTCATAATTTAGTAATAGATAATAATTTTCCACCCTGTCTCCGGCACTCTGTCTGAAACACTCTGTTTTAAGCTCTCTGGCTCTTTAAGACTTCAATGTAAACGGCCACTGTTATGATTGGCTAACATCATGCAGCCCCTCTAATTCAGCCATATTTGAAACTCATTTGTAAAAAAAAAATAACAACAAGCTCCACAACATTATAAAACTAAATTTCAGGGTTTACACATAACGTACACCCAATACATTGCATATTACATTATGGACAGCGGCGCCTTAACTATAAAACAGTCAATATTCATGAATTAATTTCCTTACATTTTTGCATTGGGTCCAATAGAATTTTTAACTGGCCATATTTAATAAGGCTCATTCAATAACAGTTCCTTTGCTAAGCTTAAATCATGTATTGACTAGTTCACAAGCAATCCACACTGATATCATCCGAAAACACATACAATCCACACTGAAATGTTCTGAATATGCAAGTTTAATACAATCCATGGTGATCTTGGGTGCTTCAACAGGCCAAAGTACAGACGCTGGTCTTCACAGAGGCAACATCTCACATCTTCCATGTTTGTTTACACACAGAACAGCATGTGTTTCTCCCAGTCAGTGGCAGCAACCGAATGAAACACAAGTTGCGCTTGTACCGCTCTTAAAAGGCGCCACACATCGCCGGAAACGCATCGACACAATCAAAGACGTCCATCTAGTGCATGTTTACAAAAGACCAACAATTAAATCTAGCACAGATGGTTGCAAGAAACAGCGAAGCTGTTCCAACTTGACATTGCGTCTTTTAAAAACGGGACAATATGCATGATGACGGTCAAAGACGTTCATCTAGTGCATGTTTATGTAGAAAAACATTTAAATCCAGATAGGTGCATGAAGGTATACTGTGTAAGTCCACTTTGCTTTAGATGAATCTCCCATGACCGGCCCTCTTTCCTCTTTACCTGTGTGACTGAGCACCAGTGAGCGGGGCCAATGGTGCAATGACGAAAAATAGATGTTGATGTCTTGCTGAAGGCAGTCATATGCAGATGTATTTGGTCCTTGTGACATCACAAATTCCACAAATTCCAAACGGCCCGTTTCTAGAGCCTGGTTTAAATAGATGCTATTTTTCTATTAAGGAGGAATTTTTCAGTTCTGACACTTACAGTATGTTTTCATAGTACAATGAACTCTTTCAGTATATGTCAAAAGATCAAGGAAAATTTGATTCCTGATGTCATGACCCCTTTAATAGCTGATTTAGTAATGCCACCTATTAGATGTAAAAACCTTAAAATGAATGACATTTCTGACCTTGATATTGTCACTTTTCATATTGTTATTCTTATTAAAATAGAGAAATTAGCTCATTTAACCTTTCAACAAATTACATACACTGAAAAATATAATAACATCTAAATTAACTGTTTTTATTCAAGTCAAAAATATGATTTAACATTACTGGATCAACCTGAATATATTAGGTTACACCAACAAAACTGATTTTAAGGGTAAGATCATGTAGAAATAGCTCTTTAAGGTAACAATTCTGGGTTACTACTTTTTTAAATTATTTGAGAAACACACTATTTTTAAGTTTAAGCCAATTTTATTTAGATTCTTTAAAACTAGAATGATTTTTTGAATCATTTTTTGCTCGGTCACAGAAACGTTATTATAATTGAAGAATTACCCATATATGTGTATTTGGTACCTTGTGCCCATGCAAAGTGTTGCAGCCCCTAAGCTGAAGTTAGTTGAGAAGTTGACTATCATAATCTCTCTTTCACTTCCTGTGTTGAAATCTCACACAGAGCTCAAGCCTCTTTCATTAAATCTGAGAATGTAAGTACTTCCAGCTGATGAACTGAGCTGAAAGGAACAGGCCTGTAGAGATGCCTTCAACTCTCCTTCAGATTGAAATACAGCAGTAAAACACACATAATTATACATTATACACACTTTTTCAACATTCTTCATGAGTTCAGTGCAGCGTTAAAATTTATGTTACATGGTGCCCCCTACTGACAAGCAGCTTTCTGTGGAATACCAAATTTTTCACAGAAAAAAAGTGTGTATATCATACATAAATTAGTTTCTCAAGTAAACTTATCTTGATTTAATGATGTTTATAGGCCATCAGTAAATTTAGTAGGTCTGTCAGTGTTTCTCTGGGAGACATCAAATCAAATCAAAATCAAATCACTTTATATACACTAAAGAGAAGTCATTGTTTCTGTGATGCTCTGGGTGTCTATTGCTTTCTGCTTTTAGAAAGATTTATTGGCTTTTAATAGGAGTTTTATTGTTGGTGTCTCTTTCAGGGCGAGAGTCTGAGTACTGCTGCTATCAGCGAACACTCATCTCTCTGTGGCTTCCTTTTGGAAATATAGGGGCATGATGGTCTTTGCAAATTAACCTTGATGGCGGAAATCTTACTTGTGACAGGCTTGGTGTGTTCAAACACAAAAGTGTTTATGCAATTACACAGTTTATTGGAATACTTACAAACGCCATGAGCCTGCTCCTCTCATGAGTGCCCCGGAGATACAAATAATTACAGTTTACTTCTTAGGCATAAAATCAGTATGAAGAATTGCATCTGATCGGATAAGTTGCATATGATTACTGAAGCTCAGTGTGGCCTTGAGTTACCACAGTGTTGACATGAGATGTGCGTATGATTCTGACTGTACAAGGGTTCCTGTTGTTCTGATTCTCAATAAACTCGTCTCAAGCTACCTCATTTTTTTTATTTATCTAAATACTATACACTGTAGTTGGTCTGTAGATGTAGGATATTTAGAGTAAGCAGTATGGTGCATTCACACCTTGTGGGAATTACAAGATTCCGACTCCTAAAAGCATTCACGTCTTCGTAGAACTCATAATTACAAGTTGTAAAGTCAAGCTCAGACTTGACAGTCGTGACGTCATGTAAAAAGAACCAATATGGCAGCGGCCTCAACAGTTGAAGGTAGTGAACCCATATTTTTGCGTGATATGCCATTTTATAATACCATTGATGCTTGGAGTATAATTTTTTTTTTCTTAAACATTTTGCAAGAATATACTGTATTGTGGTGCATTAATGAATGAATGTAGTGAGAAGCATTTTGATGTTATCAGCAACAAAGCCATTTTGGCATTATAAGTGTTGCCATAAAACAAATAACTTACGAGGTCTGAAGATGTGAAAAGCTCCGAGTAGAATGTCCCAGTTGCCATCTCACAATTACAGTAATTCCGACATGATGTGAACGCACCAGCAGGCTACTCACAGCTCCATTTAGGCTAGCACGTTTCACCATGTTTGAATCCTTTTCGCAGATTTCCCTTAAAGTTAGCTCAGAAAATACAAAAAAGTCCCATCTTATAATCAGCTACTATAAGTCAATAGTTGTGTACTGTTGTTTTTTATTTGATTCAATAGTTTACACTTCTTACACTTTTTACACTTCTCAGTTCTTAATATGATTGGTAGTTCATTCCTACTTAAAGAACACTTTAAGGAGACTTTTTCTCCTATATTTTCAGATACTTTTTTGTTTCAAATTACAGTTTGTAATGTTGCGATTTAAAATCCCTATGGAGAAAATGAATGGGGAAAATAATATCATGACTAGTACAAGCACTAACAGTTAAAATTATTTTCTTAAAAGGACATTTCGACAAAAAAAAATTGAAATTCTGTCATCAGTTATTCACCTGTGTTTTCCTAACCCGTATGGAACACAAACATACATGTTAAGCAGAATGTTTAGTCACCATTCACTTTCATTGCATCTTTTGTCCTGTACACTGTAAGTAAATGCTGACCAGGGTCACAAATGAAAGGGATAGTTAACCCAAAAATGTATATTCTCTCATCATTTACTCACTCTCGTGCCATCCTAGATATATAACGTTCTTTCTTCTGCAAAACATAAAACATAGAGATTTTTAAAAGAATATTTTAGCTCTGTTGGTCCTCACAATGCAAGTGAATGGTGACCAGAACTTTCCAAAGTCCAAAAGGGACATAAAGGTAGCATAAATGTAATCTATAAGACTCCAGTGCTTAAATCCATATCTTCTGAAGCAATATGATAGATGCTCGTGAGAAAAAGATAAATATTTAAGTCCTTTTTTTCCTGAAAATCTACATTTTCACTTTCACATTCAGCCACCTACTGGTCGGGGCTGGTCAAAGGTGGAGATTGATAGTAAAAAGGGACTTAAATATTGATATTTTTCTCACCCATACCTCTCATATCACTTCAGAAGATACAGTATATATTTAACCACTGGAGTCATATGGATTAATATTATGCTGCCTTTGTGCTTTTTGGACCTTCTGAGGTCTGGTTACCATTCGCTTGCATTGTGTGGACCTACAGAGCTGAGATATTCTACTAAAAATATTTGTGTTCTGTTGAAGAAAGAAAGTCATACACATTGGGGATGGCATGA
Source organism: Myxocyprinus asiaticus (assembly GCF_019703515.2). NCBI lineage: Eukaryota > Metazoa > Chordata > Actinopteri > Cypriniformes > Catostomidae > Myxocyprinus > Myxocyprinus asiaticus. Next base: position 42,168,299 of record NC_059366.1, read on the forward strand.
GGGTGAGTAAATGATGAGAGAATTTTCATTTTTGGGTGAACTATCCCTTTAAGGGAAGCTCAGGGCAAAAATTCCACAAAAAGTGACAAAAATGCCTCCATAATTCAAAACGTGAAGGCAAAAAATGCCCCTGTAAAGAATTCTTCTGTTTGTTTGTTTGTTTGTTTGTTTGTTTGTTTGTTGCATTTTACTTTAATTAAATTCTAATTTTTAAAAAAATGAAATAACCACTGTGATTATATTATCTGTGATTATATTATCATGGCTATGAGAAACCATTAGAAAAAGAAAAAAATTACATTTACAAAAAGAAACATTATTAGGTTGTGTAAATGCTACATTCCCAAATAATTCCATACAGGGTTCTAGTTTTTTTTCAAATGTGCATAACTTATCATTATTGATAAATGGTACATTTTCGATATGTAAAATATTCACCATCTACCATCCACATACACACAAGGGGCTTTAATACAAGTTCTGATCTGTTTCCAAATTTGTAATGCTTGATCTATCATAAAATGATTATTATACAGCCATTTGTTTACTCTTTCAGGGCTGTTAAGAAATGCCTACAGGGAAGAATTGATACAGAGGGCTCGTTCTATTTGAAGCCATGCATGATAATCATAGGTTCCCTCTGTTCGTACAGCTTTCCACCTTGAAAATATATTTAGATGTGCTGCCCTACATTAAGCTTTCAAAATGAGTAAGCCAAATCCCTCTCCTCTTTCAGTTTCAGTGGGTGTTTCTTGTTTATTCTTGCTGTTCTCTAATTCCACAAAAATTGAACTATTATTTTATCTAATTGTTAATATAGTGAATGTGGTATGCATGAAGGAATGGATTGAAATATATAGAGAATCTTGATAAGACCACCACCTTAACTACGTTAATTTTGCCCACTAATGACACTGGCAATGTCCTCCAGTACTCTATATTTTGTTAAGCTGATAAACCGTCATCTGCCAGTTAACTTAGCCAGTGCAAGTTCTTTGGGTCTTTTGTTAATGTTTTGTTATGTGCTTTGATGATCACTGACTGTACCACTTTAGTCTTCTAGATGGACATCAAAGAGGATGAAGTGCTCCCAGCTCGAACTCGTAAGACAAGGCGTACTTTACTGTCCACTGCCTGCATGTCGGTCTTAGGATGGACTTCACCGAAATGAACCGCCAAGCTTCCAGCCATACTGCGAGGCATACCTCGCTGATCTCGGCTAGCATCATTTTGGTCATAGGATGTACTACACTCTCTTAAAACAGAATGCATACATAATAATTCTATGCCAACTAAAGCCTTCATCGGCCAAATTAAAAAGGACATGCATGTACGTGCACTCCCGCAGTCAATTTAGGATGGAATTCATAGACACTTAATCATTAATCATAGAGTTCGTACAAAATCCTTTAGTTTTAAACATTGCCCACCAACATGTACTTACATACATAAAACAAGACTTGTACTACACATATATAACTAATATTGGCATTATATTCATGCTGTTTAGCTGACTTTATTGTGATTCCTAAGTATGTAAAAGATTTATCAGCTATTTTAAAATTCATTATAAGGCATTGTTTGCTAATGTTGGATGTAATTGCTAATTTCTAATGTAACTCGTTCTTTTTCCCATTGATGGTAAACCCATATTCCTTTTTATTGCATTAAGAAGTGGGGGAATAGACTCTCTAGGGATAGCAAAAAAATAACTGAATATCATCTGCATATAAATAAATATGTTGAGGGAAGCTTCCCACAATAATGGGCTGTCTATCTACCTGCTGTCTAATATACATGTATATTTCTCGTGGTTTTATAGTGACTGCAAATAGAAATGGGGACAGCAGACATCCTTGTCAAGAAAGGGGCTGAAAGGGGCTATTTTGATTCGTAATTACAGAAGCTTTTAGACATGAGTAATCACTTTTAGCAATTTAATAAATAAAGTACCATATCCAAATGTTTTTAGTATTGACATCATGTAGCCCCATTCTACATGGTCAAATGCACGCTGAGCTTCTAAAGAAATGACCACTACCTCTGAAGTCTCACCACTCACACAAATGCATCTACATAGAGTAATATAGAAATATAGTGTCATACAGAGTACATAAGGTTGTCATTTTACAAGTTTATAACACTTTTTTGTATATATATATATATATATATATATATATATATATATATATATATATATATATATATATATATATTATCCTAGTCCATGTATTTGTTTGTGTAGGTATAGTTGTTGAGACATTTCATATTTTACCACCAAACATGAGTTGCCAATATTTCTTTTTTACACTGTCACCCAAAACTTCTTCTCCAGTTTCAATGTGTCTGAAACTGTTTAGAATTAAATTAAAGGAATATCAACTATTTCAAAATGTACTAATAAAATTATCAATAGAGATAATTTTCCTTGAAAAATAAGTCGTTTTATAAAGAATAAGCATCTAGATTTCACCCGGGTCTTTTTTGACCCACATATGCATTTAAAATGGGTGAAGTTATGCGTTCATCGTGCCAATAAACTATGTGGTCTGTTGTTTTGCTTGACTTTGCATAATAAATAAATAACATCTCAATAATTGTCTAACATCTCCTTTTGTGTTCCATGGAAGAAAAAAATTAATATGGGTTTGGAACAACGTGAGGGTAAAATGATGACACAATATTTTTTGGTGAACTATCCCTTTTAATATGCAAGAATGGCTCGTAAAACATGGGTTGGTGCTTGATAAGAAGGGCAGCTAGCAATGTTCCTGGTGTGCTTGTTTGGACCCTCCCTTGGGGATAGAGACTGGGCAACTCAGCTGGCAAAGGCTGGTGCATCGAATGCTTTGTTTGGTTTGGCCTGTTCAAGTTCTTGCTCATTGGCAGCGGAAATGAAAGAAATAGTAATTAGGGAAATGGAATGATTTTATTGGCCTTGTTTTCTATACCAATTACTGGCCAGATGTCAGGCAGCTGAACTCATAGGGAGTGTCAGTCTGAGCGGTGTGTTTCACAGTAATGAATCAAAAAGGGCGATGCACCCAGTAATCAATAGTTTATGTAGTTTGTTGATGATACATGTGGTGATATAGTACAGCTGAATGACCTCAATTAAAAAACAAACAAAAAATGCCCCAGAAAGCATTTGGACACTTAAGGCACATTTAAAAATCTATTGATCTATTGAGTAAATTACAACATATCAAACCAAGTGGCATTTGTGTTAAGGAAAGATAGCACAAGCACACTTTTCAAGCAAAACATTTCACAAAAAAAAAGTTTGTTAGGTTGTAAATTATAAAGCAATAGATGCACTGTTCAAAATAAAGACAAAAAGCATTGTGACATTTGTCAAAATTTAGTGGAATATGTCCATATTTAATGTGCTAAACGACACCTGTAGTTACTCTGCTAGGACACCTGTGTGAACTTGAGGAGAACTGATTTCATACATCCATTAAAAATCACTGCGAAGCAAGTTCATTAAAAGTCACAAAAAGCTCCCTCTTCGTCTTAGTTCAGTGATATTAGTGTGTTTGCAGGTGGTTTGGTTTGTTCCATCTGGTTTGCAGAACAAGCATATCAGTTCATTAGCGTATCTTCTGATCTGGAGATTGCTTTAATCTGAAACTGTAAACTCTAGTTAATTACATCCTCTTAAAGAGAACTTAATTATACATAATCAGACTAGAGGAGTGAGTTCCTGTTAATGGCACATTGCAGAAGAATTGAGAGCCATTGTGTTTGAACAACTGCAATTTCATTCACTCTGGTAGTCATCAACCAATCAAAATGTTTAGTTTATTTGTTACACAACCAGTTTTGTTGTATGAACAGATCAATATAGCGTATTTTGGTCTTGGTAAAAACTGTGGCTTTATTCAAAATAGCATACTTACTACTCTTAGTACTTATGTGGTATCTAGAATGTGTACACATATGCACATTTTCTGTATGGAATACCTACTATATTTGGCAAAATATGCTGTATACAAAAGAGCACATTGAACGGAATATTGTATCTCACAATGTGTTCGAATTGACTTGCCATTTCCCATGTGATGAAAGCTAGTATTCTTGGGTTTGTGGACTTGAAAATTAAAGAAAGTTCATTTTGGGGGGCCTGGGTAGCTCAGTGGTAAAAGACACTGGCTACCACCCCTGGAGTTTGCTAGTTCGCTAGTTCGAATCCCAGGGCGTGCTAAGTGACTCCAGCAAGGAACCAAATTGGCCCGGTTGCTAGGATGGTAGAGTTACGTGGGGTAACCTCCTCATGGTCGCTATAATGTGGTTCGTTCTTGGTGGGGCGCATGGCGAGTTGAGCGTGGATGCCGTGGTGGATGGCGTGAAGCCTCCACACATGCTATGTCTCCGTGGCAACACGCTCAACAAGCCACATGATAAGATGCACAGGTTGATGGTCTCAGATGCAGAGGCAACTGGGATTTGTCCTCCACCACCCAGATTGAGGCAAATCACTATGCAACCACAAGGACTTAAAAGCACACTGGGAATTGGGCATTCCAAATTGGGTGAAAAAGGGGAAAGAAAAAAAAGTTAATTTTGCATTAGTGGTGGTTAACAAATATGGTGTTTTAATTGGTTGACCCCCATTGCAAAATATGTGGTTACTCCCCAGCTGCAAAATTATTTATCATTACTAGCCCTTGGTCAAACCATAAAGTGTGACACTATTTCAACCCTTTCACAGTTTGGAGAGGCCTAAATATTGGTGGCTTCACTCAGTTTCGGTGTGCCTTCAAATATGTTACACATTATAACTGAAATAATAATAACTCATAATGTTTCTCTTTCAAAACATGTATTGTGCTAACCTCGATGTATTCTAAATGTTTTGGGTTGAATGTTAGATGTGATATTTAATAATGGTCTTAGTTAGCAAATATCATGGCACCACACTGCATTATTTACTGTTAGAATTCTTGTGCTTTGTGTCAAGAACAATATTTTTTCTAATATATATATTGGCCTTGTCAAGACAAATCAATAGTAACTGTTAATTATATTGATTCTGATTTATATATATATCAGAATCAATATAATTATCAGAGATACTATTGATATTGATAAGGCCAATATACACCGATCAGCCACAACATTTAAACCACCTGCCTAATACTGTGTAGGTCGCCCTCGTGCCGCCAAATCAGCGCCAACCCGCATCTCAGAATAGCATTCTGAGATGATATTCTTCTCACCACAATTGTACAGAGCGGTTATCTGAGTTACCATAGACTTTGTCTGTTCGAACCAGTCTGACCATTCTCTGTTGACCTCTCTCATCAACAAGGCGTTTCCATCTGCAGAACTGCCGCTCACTGGGTGTTTTTAGTTTCTGGCACCATTCTGAGTAAATTCTAGAGACTGTTGTGCGTGAAAATCCCAGGAGATCAGCAGTTACATAAATACTCAAACCAGCTCATCTGGCACCAACAATCATGCCACGGTCCAAATCACTGAGATTACTGAGATTTTTTTCCCCATTCTGATGGTTGATGTGAACATTAACTGAAGCTCCTGACCCGTGATTTTATACACTGTACTGCTGCCACATGATTGGCTGATTAGATAATCGCATGGATGATTGTTGGTTCCAGATGGGCTGGTTTGAGTATTTCTGTAACTGTTGATCTTTTCACACACAACAGTCTCTAGAATTTACTCAGAATGGTGCAAAAATGAAAAAAATCCAGTGGGCGGTGGTTCTGCAGATGGAAATGCCTTGTTAATGAGAGAGGTCAACAGAGAATGGCCAGACTGGTTCGAACTGACAAAGTCTACGGTAACTCAGATAACCACTCTGTACAATTGTGGTGAGAAGAATATCATCTCAGAATGCTATTCTGAGATGCTGGTTGGCGCTGTTTTGGCGGCACGAGGGCGACCTACACAATATTAGGCAGGTGGTTTAAATGTTGTGGCTGATCGTTGTAAGTGTTAGCATAACATACCGACTCAAAAGAAACTTACCTTTGATTCCTGAGAATGACAGTAAAGTTTTTGGCATAATGATCCAGAAAAGGAGTAGGGGGAAACCTAAAAATATAATAATAATAACAAATCTCTTAAAAGTATAAAGATTAAAAAATCCAAAAGCACACATATATGCCTAAGCACACCTAAGCTTTAGGGGGGTCTGCACTGCACTTGGTGCTGAAATAATTGCACAAAAGTGTGACCAGAATGTAAGTAATTTTTATCATTATCCAGTTTCTTTCTATTTAGGCATCATTATTTAATGTTCTTATCTGTTGTAATTATGTAGTATCTTACTAATATTGCCACGAACCAAAGACGTTTGAAAGCAGAACTACATCTAAGATCATGTGAATAGACCTTTTTCACACTCCGAGTTTTGGAAGGTGAAAGTAAACGTTTGCAGGGTAAACTTCGACAGCGATGAATGGGAGTGAATGGGAGATCACAGCAAATATAATGTTCGCTTAACCATTTGCTCCAAGACCAAAAGAAAAAGTACACTATTACATTTTAATGACTTTCCCGAAGAAGAAAAAAACAGAGAGCGGTGGATTAAGACAGAAAAATGAGGGAAGATGCCAAATTTACTGTCACTTTCTCAGCAGCTGTAATCGAAAGCCCCTCACAGCTGTGGTAATTCATTTTTTTAAACTAATTCCAGGGTAATATAACACAAAGCATAATGTTATAAATTTACACTCAATATTTTAAAAATGTATAATATAAAAAATATTGCGATATTAACGCTGATAAATAAGGCGGAAACGCGTCATCACAGTCTTTGATAAAGGTCTATTCATCCGGAATATGCGCCGTGACGTGTTTCCAGTTAGCGAGAGGAAACATGGCGTCTGGCACAGAGGTAAACAAATCACGAAAGACAAATACTTTATTTTGTGAACTTAACCGGAGACTTTATTAATTAATTTTATTTAATAATGATAATAATACTTAATTGTATATTTAAATGAGAAAGTTAAGCGTCTCTGTTTTTAAAGCGATATTATTATTGTCGTGGATATTAGTGCTATTATCAGCAGCTCCTGAAATGTGAATGTGAACAAATAAAATAAAAAAAAATAAAAAGAGTTTAGTGTAATTCAGCGGAATAATTCACATCTTAATTGAACTTAGCGTTCAGGGCGACTCTTGATCTGGAGTGCTGAATGTAAGATTTCAGTGTTGAGCTGTGATAAAGGGAGATCTCTGTTTTATTAGCTTAATATTATTGATGAAAATCGTTCATTTAGAGCCTGTGATGTGACATTTTGGTCTCTTTACTGTGCAGGCTGTTGCTCCCAGCGGTGAAGAGGAAATCACAGAGACTCCAGCAGGCCAGAAGAGAGAAGAGAGACTGAGAAAGTTCAGAGAGCTTCATTTCAAAAGGGTAAACCTCAGCAGTTTACCTGTTTTCATATTTACTTTATTAGCCCTTGTGCGGCAATTTAAAAAAGTTACTCAGAGGTCCTTAGAGGACAAAAATGTCCATGTCAAAAAACTACCATAATAAAATTATACATTAATATTATATAAAACTTTCAATGAGTTAATTTTTTAACCAACATCTGTCCTGATCACAACTACCAAATATTCACTAATTTTCAGGATTTTAACCCTTTAAATGCCAGTTTGTTTACATAATGCCACTGCTGCTTTTTTTACACACACACACACACACAAATTTCTCAATACACACATACAAACACACTCTGACATCCATACCAGCGCACACACACAATTTTAGCTGCATAATTTCTTCAGTGTGCCTGCAGTACTCTATAATACAGCAAACAGAAAATAGGGAAAAAGCATGTATTTGCTCCATAGGATAAACATGAGAAAAATAGCGCCATCTGATGGAAAATATAAAAAATGTAAATTTTGAAGCCAGGGCTCTGGAGTGAAAGCATAATATCATAGAATTCATGATTTTATGCTTTAATGGCACTGGGATCAAATATTGCAGTTTTAATGGGTTTCAATGGGGACGCTTTTGTCCTGAAGGTCCAGAGTGTAACTATTTTGTGTACACAGTGTATTACTATTTTGTGTACACAGTGTATTATAGATGTACTATAGGAACTGAGGTTGTAATATCAAAATTCCCCCAAACATACACACCTTTGGTTAAATTTATGCCATTGGCAATAATAAAGACAAAATGATCAAAAAAACTAAAATGAAAAAGACAAAAATGTCCCGAAGGTCGCACAAGGGTTAATAAACGTTCCTGGTCCCGTTGTTTATGCCTCATCACTACATGTCATTGAATGTAAAAACTTGCTCCACTTCTGAAACTATTTCTTGTTTTACGGCTGACATCACCAATCCCTCTTATATTTAAACATCTTCCCTCCAACCACACACCCATCCAGCTCCGTTCTGCTAAAGCCCTCTTTTCACGATTCAATCCATTTGCGATGTCCTGCCCTATTTTTTTCTTTCTCAGCCAATGTCCCTTTTCAATCATTTTCAGTGTCATATCATAGAAGTAAAATGAGATATGATCACTATTTCTGGGGGTAACTGTTTTTTCCTGATGTTTAAATTAGTAGTGTTTTATGTAAAATGTAGACAACTTTCGGAACTCAAAGGGTCCCTCCCCAGTCTACCTAGATCAGGGGTCTCAAAGCACCGAAAGTTTCATATGGCCCGCATGAGTGTTAATAGTTTATCCTCAAACCCGACCCGCAAATTAATTTGTACTTTCTGCATTTTGTTTTGGTCTTTAATGTTTCCCGTAATTCTCTTAATGATTATTAAACTATAGCCTAATATATTCCACATGGTTTATTACACACTTAACACAACTAGATTGCTTCCATCATGATCTACGGAGCTGTCTGTACCAGAAGCATCCATTGATGCGACACACGTTCAGGGGACAGCCGCTCCGTTTCTATTTTTGATGCGCTGTACAGCTACTCAAGTCACTTATTTTGCCCGTCCAACTGAACTTAAATGATTTCATTTTTAAATATGTGTAAACTTATTGCTTTGTAAGTTATGTCCTTATAGGCCTATATTTAAATATCGTCTCACCGTTACATCAAAGCAGCTTGTGATGTTTTTCGACTCTTGTCTCTAAACGGGACTGCTACTCCCAATGGGTCTGAATGGGAAGAATTGCAAAGAAAAAGCCACTTTTGAAACAGAAAAACAAAAAGAAAAGGTTAGAGTGGGCAAAGAAACACAGACATTGGACAACAGATAATTGGAAAAGAGTGTTATGGATCTTAACCCCATTGAGCTTTTGTGGGATCAGCTAGACTGTAAGGTGCGTGAGAAGTGCCCGACAAGACAGCCACATCTATGGCAAGTGCTACAGGAAGTGTGGGGTGAAATGTCACCTGAGTATCTGGACAAACTGACAGCTAGAATGCCAAGGATCTGCAAAGCTCGACTCAAGATCGACTCAAGATGGCGCCGAGTATGGCTGCTGCGTTGCGAGCTCCGACACAACATAGTAGTGTTTTGTTTGTTTTGTTCACAATTCTTATGTTTTTTGTCTTGGATGTTGTCTGCCTTATTGTCTACGACAGACAGACGCTTTTGGACATTGGTTCAGCAATTTCACACCGTAAACCAGACTTCAAATTCCTCGATGCCGACCCGCTGTTTACAAACACGCAAGCGGAGCCCTTTGTCTGGGCAGTCCGGATGCGGAAACGCAAAAGGAAAAGGGGAAACAGAGCCGGCGTTCTCATCAGAGTAAGACGCCGTGCAAATCGACCCCCGCTACCCAGTATTCTACTGGCAAATATTCAGTCTCTGGATAACAAGCTCTGCGAGCTGAAAGCGCGGATGTCTTTCCAACGAGAGACGAGGGACTGCTGCATTATCTGCCTTATGGAAACTTGGATGTCTGCTAAGATTCCAGACTCAGCCATTGAACCTACGGGGTTCTTCGTGCACCGAGCGGACAGCGCGAAAGACCTCTCAGGTAAAAGCAGAGGTGGTGGTGTATGTTTTATGATCAACAAATCCTGGTGTGATCAGAGGAACGTACATTCTATCAAGTCTTTCTGCTCTCCTGATCTGGAATTTCTCATGCTTCTGTGACGACCATTCTGGCTACCGAGGGAATTCACAGCGGTCATTATCACAGCTGTGTACATCCCGCCACAAGCCGACACAGACCGGGCAATCAAGGAACTGTATGGGATTATAAGTGACCAGGAAACCGCGCACCCTGAGGCCGCGTTCATTGTGACCGGGGACTTTAATAAAGCCAGTTTCAAATCAGTCGCACCAAAATACCACCAGCACATTAGTTTCAACACACGAGGGGACCGGGTTTTGGACCATTGCTACTCTCCCTTCCGGGATGGCTACAAATCCCTCCCCCGCCCACCATTTGGCAAATCGGACCACTCTTCCATTCTGCTTCTGCCCGCTTACAGGCAGAAACTGAAACAGGAAGCACCCACCCTCAGAACGATCCAGTGCTGGTCGGACCAATCAGACTCTACGCTACAAGACTGTTTTGATCACGCGGACTGGGAGATGTTCCGGTCCGCCTCTGATGACGACATCGAGCTTTACGCTGTTAGCGTAATGTGTTTCATCAAAAAGTGCGTGGAGGACGTGGTTCCGACCAGAACTATACGGATCTATCCGAACCAGAAACCATGGATAAATAACGATGTTCGCACGGCACTTAATGTGCGGACCTCTGCTTTTAATTCCGGGAACACGGAGGAGCATAAACAAGCCAGTTATGGTCTCCGAAAAACGATCAGAACCGCAAAACACCAGTACAGGAGCAAGATTGAAGGACAGTTTAACACCACCAACTCTAGAAGCATGTGGCAGGGAATTAACATCATCACGGACTTTAAAGGGAATAAAAACTCCGCCATGAACACCGCTGCCTCTCTAAATACTTTTTATGCTCATTTTGAGGGAAATAACACCGCCCTCGCAGCCAAAGCTACAGAGGTTAGTTCACTCTCCGTCTCTGTAGCGGATGTAACCCGATCCTTCCGACGGGTGAATATCCGCAAAGCCGTGGGTCCAGATGGCATTCCGGGTCGCGTCATCAGAGCGTGCGCGAACCAGCTGGCTGGTGTTTTTACAGACATTTTCAACCTTTCCCTCTCTTTGTCTGTAGTCCCCACATGCTTTAAAACATCCACCATTGTGCCTGTTCCAAAGCAATCAAAAATAACTTTCTTAAATGACTGGCGTCCTGTTGCTCTGACCCCCATCATCAGCAAATGCTTTGAGAGACTAATCAGAGATTACATCTGCTCTGTGCTGCCTCTCTCTCTTGACCCATTGCAGTTTGCTTACCGCAACAACCGCTCCACTGATGATGCCATTGCATCTACAATACACACTGCTCTCTCCCACCTGGAAAAAAAGAACACTTATGTGAGAATGCTGTTTGTAGACTACAGCTCAGCATTCAACACCATAGTGCCCTCCAAGCAAGATGAGAAACTCCGGGCTCTGGGCTTAAACAGCTTGCTGTGCAGCTGGATCCTGGACTTCCTGTCAAGCAGACGCCAGGTGGTTAGAATAGGCAGCAACATCTCCTCATCACTAACCCTCAACACTGGAGCCCCACAGGGCTGTGTTCTCAGCCCACTACTGTATTCCCTGTACACACATGACTGTGTGGCAACACACAGCTCCAATGCCATCATTAAGTTTGCTGATGACACGACGGTGGTAGGTCTGATCACTGACAATGATGAAACAGCCTACAGAGAGGAGGTGCACACTCTGACACACTGGTGTCAGGAGCACAACCTCTCCCTCAACGTCAGTAAGACAAAGGAGCTTGTGGTGGACTTCAGAAGAAAAGACAGAGAACACAGTCCCATCACCATCAATGGAGCACCAGTGGAGAGAGTCAGCAGCTTCAAGTTCCTGTGGCTTTCTTCTTCCTGAGATGGCTGAGGAAGTTTGGAATGAACCGCCACATCCTCACACGGTTCTACACCTGCACTGTAGAGAGCATCCTGACTGGCTGCATCTCCACTTGGTACGACAATAGCACCACCCACAACCGCAAAGCACTGCAAAGGGTGGTGCGAACTGCCAGACACATCATCGGAGGTGAGCTTCCCTCCCTCCAGGAAATATATACCAGGCGGTGTGTGAAAAAAGCTCGGAGGATCATCAGAGACTCCAGCCACCCGAGCCATGAGCTGTTCTCACTGCTACCATCAGGCAGGCGGTATCGCAGCATCAGGACCTGCACCAACCGACTCCATGATAGCTTCTTCCCCCAAGCAATCAGACTTTTGAACTCTTGATCTCCCACGATCAAAATACATCAGCACTGCACTTTATTACCCTTACTCTATCTCACACTGAACTGTCATAAATTATATTATTATTATATTATATTCTCTCTTAACAACTTACTATCAACCGACAGCCTGAATGTCAATACAGTACAATACAACCTACTGTATATTCTATATATACTACTATATATACTTTTTTATATATTTTTTATTTTTATTAAATAATGTGTATCTATATAGTGCATATTGTATATTGTACAGTGTATGTTATTGTATATTGTTGTGTGTAATTATGTGTTTATCAGACGTTTAAATTGTGCTGTTAATTTGATGTTATTGTAAATTGGTATATGTCTCATCACTGTCACGACTGCTATGTTGATCGGAACTGCACCCAAGAATTTCACACACCATTGCACTTGTGTATATGGCTGTGTGACAATAAAGTGATTTGATTTTGATTTGTTTTGAAGCTGTCATTGCTGCACGTGGAGGATTTTTTGATGAGAACTCTTTGAAGAAGTTCTGAAATTTTTTTCAAATTGTAATAGTAATTTTTCACATTATTAATGTCCTGACTATACATTGTGATCAGTTGAATGCCACTTTGGTGAATAAAAGTACCAATTTCTTTCCATAGGAGCAAAATCTGTACATTATTCCAGACTTTTGGCTGCCAGTGTATATATAAACTGTTGAACTGGCCCTCGATCAAGAACACCACCCGGGTAATTTGAGTTTGAGACCCCTGACTTAGACCATTCATTGACACTAATCTGCAAAAATGGCTTGTTCGTAAATTGTAGTAATGTTTGTTTGTTTGTTTGTTTATACCGCTTTCCCTGTAACTTGTTATTGTCAACATTTGTTTATTATGTCATTTTTATAAATAAAAAATAAAAAACTTGGATAACTGGCTATTTTCCAGATTTAAAGGAAAAGTTCACCCAAAAATTAAAATTCTCATAATTGACTTCTGCAGAACACAAAGATTTTTAGAAGAATATCTCAGCTCTGTTGGTCCATACAATGCAAGTGAATGGTGACCAAACATTTTGAAACTCCAAAAAGCATATAAAACCAGCCTAAAATCAGTCCAAATGACTCCATTGGTTTAATCCATGTCTTCTGAAGTGATCCAATCGATTTTGGGTGAGAACACAATAAAATGTAACTCCTTTTTCACAATAAATATTCACATTAGCAGTCTCCTTGGTGATCATTATTTCAAGCTCGGTTTCACTTCTTAGCGCCATCTAGCACTCTATGCATGCGTCAAGTGCTAGGAAGTGTAATCAAGCTTGAAAACATGATTATGAAAAGGAGGAGGGCAGGCCGGTCCGTGACTACGCACGCCCGGCCCCCAATCGGACTGATCAGCCGAGGAGAGGGATATGTGCTATGAGATGTGACAGTTTGGGAGAGAGAGAGCTACAGGCAGCTGCCCTGTATGCATTCACGTTTGTGTGTCTTTGTGTTTAAGTTTATTAAAAACATTACTTTGATGCTTCCTCCGGTTCCTGCCTCCTCCTTTCCATTGAACCCTGTTACAATGATCATGCCAAAAGACTTCAATGGCAAGATGCACAGTGAAAAAGGAGTTACATTTTGGTCCGTTCTCACCCAAAACTGATTGGATCCCTTCAGAAGACATTGATTAAACCACTGGAGTCGAACTTCTTACTTCTATGTTTCCTTTGTGTTTTTGGAGCTTCAAAGTTTTGGTTACCATTCAGTTGCATTGTATGGACCTACAGAGCTGAGATAACCTTCTAAAAATCTTAGTTTGTGTTCTGCAGAAGGAAAAGTCATACACATCTGGGATGGCATTAGGGTGAGTAAATGATGAGTCTCAGTACTTGAAATAATTTCAATTTATGAAAAACATCCAAGACGATAAATTCGTGTGAACCCCTGTTCAACAATTCCTTTATTTCTTGCTGTGACATATTAAAACCATTAGTAGCAAACTGTGTTTTGGCATTGCTTTAGGTGAAAATTATTTTCACAGCACAAAAGAGTACTCCATAATATCATCAATATGAAATGTGATTGTGTTGCGTTTTTAGAATGAGGCTCGTAAGATGAACCATCAGGAGGTGGTGGAGGAGGACAAGAGGCTGAAGCTGCCATCTAACTGGGAGGCCAAGAAAGCTCGTCTGGAGTATGAGCTCATGGTGGATCAGAGGAAGAAGGTATAGTACCTGAGATTAGAGCTGCAGTGCTTCATTACTACGTCACCTAAGAGAATTGCAAAAATAATGACAGGACACCCCAGTCTTCCATTGTTCTGTCAAGCAAGTAGTCCTGCTCCAAACTCATGCCACTCCATTTTTCAGGAGTGGTCAATTAACCATATGTACTGTATACTACTATATAGATCAGTATCTTAGCCATTGGCCACGCTGATCTCTAGATATCGTTAATTGCATTGGCTATTTAAAAATCCATATTGAGTATGCAGCCTAGGAGTGTGTAAAGTTTATGTTGATGTTTGTGTGTCAGGAATGTGCTGAGCGTGGGGAGGACTACAACCGTGTGAAGCTCCTGGAGGTCAGCGCTGAAGATGCAGAGAGATGGGAGAGGAAGAAAAAGAAGAAAAACCCTGATCCAGGATTCTCCGGTATGAACCACTCATGAAACGGTGCATGTTATGACATTATATACAGTTGTGCTCAAAAGTTTGCATACCTTGGCAGAAATTGTGAAATTTTGGCATTGATTTTGAAAATATGACTGATCATGCAAAAATATATTTTAAGGATAGTGATCATATGAAGCCATTTATTATCACATAGTTGTTTGGCTCCTTTTTAAATCATAATGATAACAGAAATCACCCAAATGTCCCTGATCAAAAGTTTACATACCCTTGAATGTTTGGCCTTGTTACAGACACACAAGGTGACACACACAGGTTTAATTGGCAATTAAAGGTTAATTTCCCACACCTGTGGCTTTTTAAATTACAATTAGTGCCTGTGTATAAATAATCAATGAGTTTGTTAGCTCTCACGTGGATGCACTGAGCAGGCTAGATACTGAGCCATGGGGAGCAGAAAATAATTGTCAAAAGACCTGCGTAACAAGGTAATGTAACTTTATAAAGATGGAAAAGGATATAAAAAGATATCCAAAGCCTTGAAAATGCCAGTCAGTACTGTTCAATCACTAATTAAGAAGTGGAAAATTCGGGGATCTCTTGATACCAAGCCAAGGTCAGGTAGACCAAGAACGATTTCAGCCACAACTGCCAGAAGAATTGTTTGGAATACAAAGAAAAACCCACAGGTAACCTCAGGAGAAATACAGGCTGCTCTGGAAAAAGACGGTGTGGTTGTTTCAAGGAGCACAATACGACGATACTTGAACAAAAATGAGCTGCATGGTCGAGTTGCCAGAAAGAATCCTTTAGTGCGCCATTGCCACAAAAAAGCCCGGTTACAATATGCCTGACAACACCTTGACATGCCTCACAGCTTCTGGCACACTAATTGTGAATGATGAGACCAAAATAGAGCTTTATGGTCACAACCATAAGCGCTTTGTTTGGAGAGGGGTCAACAAGGCCTATAGTGAAAAGAATACCATCCCCACTGTGAAGCATGGTGGTGGCTCACTGATGTTTTGGGGGTGTGTGAGCTCTAAAGGCATGGGAGTCTTGTGAAAATTGATGGCAAGATGAATGCAGTATGTCTGCCAGTATTTTCTGATAACAATTTGCATTCTTCTGCACGAAAGCTGCGCATGGGACGCTCTTGGACTTTCCAGCACGACAATGACCCTAAGCACAAGGCCAAGTTGACCCTCCAGTGGTTACAGCAGAAAAAGTTGAAGGTTCTGGAGTGGCCATCACAGTCTCCTGACCTTAATATCATCGAGCCACTCTGGGGAGATCTCATGCAAGACGACCAAAGACTTTGCATGACCTGGAGGCATTTTGCCAAGACGAATGGGCAGCTATACCGCCTGCAAGAATTTGGGGCCTCATAGACAACTATTACAAAAGACTGCACGCTGTCATTGATGCTAAAGGGGGCAATACACAGTATTAAGAACTAAGGGTATGCAGACTTTTGAACAGGGGTCATTTCATTTTTTTCTTTGTTGCCATGTTTTGTTTTATGATTGTACCATTCTGTTATAACCTACACTTGAATATGAATCCCATAAGAAATAAAAGAAATGTGTTTTGCCTGCTCACTCATGTTTTCTTTAAAAATGGTACATATATTACCAATTCTCCAAGGGTATGCACATTTTTGAGCACAACTGTACAGTGCAACGGTAAAAATGTGACAACTGCTAGAGATTTTGCTGATACCGTTTTTACTGTGGTAGATGCTTCATGTTATTACCATGTGAGAGTTATGAGAAAACACAGACCGAGACGTGTCCCAAATAGGGATGTGCTCAAGTAATCGAGTACTCTTTCAGCACCAACTAATCAACTATTAAAAATCCTACTGGAATATTGCAAATTGATTTTCCTTTGTGCATTTGCCTGCCATAGGCAGTGCTGAATTATACTGTACTTTTCCTCTGAATCTCTCACCAAATCTTGCAGTTGTAATTGTGTCAATAATGCACTGAGATTTGTAATGAAATGTAATTAGAACTGAATTAATACATGTTGTTCATTTCATTTTTTCCCCAAAACAAATGCAAAGTTTGTTGAAGTTAGCTTATTTTGAAACTGTTCTTGAAAACATTTGTGGAATAAAACAAAATATACATTTCACGTATGTGTCATACCTGATATTTTTAATATAATTTTAATTTTTGTGGAATAGAGTTCTTGACCTCAAAATGACTCAACACCCATCCCTAGTCTTAAACACTTGAAGAGGAGGAAGAACTTATTATTATAGTGCATAACACAAAGCGCAGTCTCAGCCACAGGTGAACATATATCAGCTATTTTGCAACACATTGAACATGGTCCATCAGAATTATCCACTATCCATTCGAAAAGATTAGGTTTACCCTACTCCAGTCCTACATTATGTGAAGCTGTCTTTGCTCTGATCCCAGACTTAACCATCATTCATCTTTTTGTTTGTGTCCATCATGTTCAAGTCAGTCAACCAGTAATAAATACCCATTTAATTCAAATAATTCAGTTATCTAAAAATAGGAGGCCTGGGTAGCTCGGCGAATTAAGACGCTGAATACCACCCCTAGAGTCGTGAGTTCGAATCCAGGGCGTGCTGAGTGACTCCAGCCAGGTCTCCTATGCAACTAAATTGGCCCGGTTGCTAGGGAGGGTAGAGCCACTTTGGGTTAACCTCCTCGTGGTCACTATAATGTGGTTCTCGCTCTTGGTGGGGCGTGTGGTGACTTGAGCGTGGAGGCTTGTAACGCGCTCAACAAGCCACGTGATGAGATGCGCGGATTGACGGTCTCAGACGTGGAGGCAACTGAGATTCGTCCTCTGCCACCTGGATTGAGGCGAGTCACTATGCCACCACGAGGACTTAGTGTATTGGGAATTGGGCATTCCAAATTGGGGAGAAAATGGGAGAAAATCCAAAAAAAAAAAAATTTAATTAGCCAAAAATAGGCACTACCACCTCATACCCCCATTCTCTGGTATAAAACACTCATCTCATTATATTATGCATGTTGAAGAGCAGCCTGATTGATTTGCTGCTTTCTATTGGCTGAGAGTGAGAGGTGATGATTGGAGGGAATATGGCTGCCATGTGTGACATTAAAGATGTGTAAATGAAAACATGCAGTGCTTGTGTTTCACGCCTGTTTATCATTGGCTCTGGTAATTATTATCATTTTCTTTCTGCTTCATCCTCTAAGACCCCCACTGCGTGATGTTTTTCTTCATCTGTTTGTGTATTTGTAGGGTACGCTGAGGCCCAGTTGAGACAGTACCAGAGACTGACAAAGCAGATCAAGCCTGATATGGAGAACTACGAGAGACAGAGAGTGGAGTGGTGAGACCTTAATTATACTCACTCAACTGCTGGAATACACTCGGGCCTTTTAAATCGGTCAACTTTTTTATTTTCATTTTTTAAATGATTTAACCTTGTGCGACCCAGTGTCCACGTGTGGATGTTGTTGTATTTTGGCTTCTCTATATGCAACGCATAATTAAAATTTATTTAAACTGACTGAATACTGTTTACAACACTCTACACTGTAATTTAAGGGTTAAACTTCTGGCGCACCGCGTCATGTGAAACAACAACATGACGTAGATTTCCGTGAAGCGCTTCTATGGGCACAGAGCCAATAAAAGTGCCTCTGGTAATAAACCTCTTAGAGTTTTTTCATTGAAACCTGTTTGGGTGTTAAGAGTAGCATCTCTAGTTTTGTTTGATATGTCACTTTATAAAAATGTATTCATTTTTCGCACGTCAGCACGCTGATATACATGATGTCCACATACGTGGATTGTGGAACATTAGTCCCTCAAAAGTTGAAAAACTGTGTTAGTTATTTTAAATAACTTTCAACATTAACACATCCGTGGGTCATTTTGCTTCATTTTAATATTAATGTTATATATATATCTCACTGTACAATACGGTTCTATTCATTAACATTAGTAAATGCATTCCTTTATATTTACTTTGCATTTTCACACTGAGAATCAATGGGTTCATCCAAAGGCTGAAAGATTTTGCTTTCAGAGGCTTTATATGGAGTTAGGTTGAAAATAAGGTGCATTTTGAACTATTCTGAGACCAGACAGCACACTGGAGGTTAAGTCGTTCACTAAATAGGGAGCAAGGGGACATCCTATTGCTTTCTATGCAGCTAAGTGCATTTACTCCTAAAATCTGACCAAAAATTCAGTTTCAGGCTGCAGATGATGTTTGGACCACCTAACATGTTTGGCAGACATGGCACAGTGATGAACAGTACACAGATTCAGAATTTTATAATGCACAGTTTTATTTTAACATGGTTGACAGTGATTGTATGACATCCCATTACTTTGAATCAGAATTATTTATTCAGCTTTATATAAAATCGACTGTAATGTCTATATGTCTCAAAAACATGAATAGCCAACACTTCTCGACACATATCAAACTATTTGATAAAACGTCTGACTTTTTATAGCTTGGTATTATTTAAAATGTCAACTTAGTCCCGCTGTCCACAAATTTGGACATCAATTTTTGCTCTAGAGTTTTATTTTATTTTTTTATTTTTTGCTTGTTTATTAGGTGCTACTAACTAGTTACAAATCAAAAAGGGAAATGGAAAATGCACACAGCTGTCATGCTCTGGTCTCAGGAGGTTAATCTAAATTTTCTGTATATCACTTTGTGTTATAATACTCTGGCATTAATTAAAAATTACAGTAAATATGGCATCTTTATCTCTCTGAACTGTAGTAATCCATCTCTCTCTGTTTTTTCCTCTTTTGGGAAGTCTTGAAAACATGATAGTGGATTTTTTCTTTTGCTGTTGGAGCAAATAGGAAGGCAAACATAATATTTACTGTGGTCTCCCATGTACCTCTGTTACTGAGTTAGACCTGTTATAGTTTACTTCTGCATTTTAAACCCAGAAATGTGCATAAAGTTCCATTCAAGACTTTTGATTGGCACTAAAGATAACCACTAATACTTTTCTGTTCTACTGTAAACTTATAGTGACACCGATTTTATGTTTGCATTACATCTCTGACATAAATGAATGTCAAAAACATCTATCATCATGTTTTATTGTGCTATAAGAGCCCAAAATCTGAATGGCGATTTCATTTGCTGCAAAGCTTGTATATGATGTTCCTATTGAAGTTCTCCCAAAAAATGAAAATTGTCATCATTAACTCAGCCCCATGTTGTTCCAAACCTGTGTGACTTTCTTTCTTCTGTGGAACACAAAATTAGATTTTTGGCAGTATATTTATTACCATTTATTTTCATTGCTTGGAAAAAGATAAAAGTGAATGGTGACTGAGGCTTTCATTCTGCCTTACATCTCCAATTGTGTTCCACAGAAGAAAGAATGTCGTACTTATTTTGAACAACATGAAGGGGAGTGAACGACGGTTACAGTTCAATTATCAGTCTGTCTTTAATGATTCCTATGTCTATTTTGTCTTCTCTTAGTGGTGAAGATTTCCACCCCACCTCCAACAGTCTGATTCATGGGACTCACGTTCCCTCTAAAGAGAGCATCGACCGCATGGTGGAGGACGTGGAAAAACAGTAAGAATCTCTGTGTGTTTAACGCAGGTTGATTCTGTTTTTTTGTGTATTGCTACCCAGTAAATGACTTACAGAACTTATAAGCTTCTAAGTTCACTGAAGGGATCTTATAAGCTGCAGACACCTGGTCAGCAGATCTCTTCTTTCAGTGGGTTTGCCATGTTTATACACCATATTCATCGCACACTTATACCTTTGTCGATCAGTGCTTGCAGAAAATGCTTTCAACAGATTGGGTCTTTTCAGTGTGGCAAATGATGTTGAAACTAATTTTAGTCTGTTTTGAGAGGCTCGTTTGTGTGTATTTATCTTCAGTCCAGATGTGTTTGTGTAGTTGCGTGTCTGTAGCGCATGTATGTGTGTGTTGAAAAGGATTTGTTTATGTGTGAGACGGCATTCTTCTATTCTGCTTTTAGCTCCTGAGAGACATTAGGCAGGGCCACGGCTGCCAGATCATGACACACAAACACGCTTTGAAGATGTTTGAAGAACCGTCTGTGTGTGCATGTGGGGGGTTCAAGAGCCTCTTTGATGGAGTTTGAAAACTGACATTGTCCATAACAGTGTGAAACTTTTAGAAATGAATGGATAAAGAGTAGAGCAGGGCAATAGATTGAATATTCACAATGTATTCACAATGATTTTGCTGGCGACATAAAATTAAACACATTGTGAATGTCATACTGTTTTTAACACAGTTTGTATTTGGTCATTATGTTTCCTAAAGAGTGTGTGTGCTCGTTTGACAGTTTTGCACTCACCTTCACTTGCGAGTACGAGAGCGTTAACACAATGTTTTGATAGTGTCTCTGGTTTAAAGACGTGTCAGTGTTCGTATGTTTAAACTGTCCATTTCTATGAATTGATTCAAAACTATTATTCAATGATTTTTGCATTTTCACCCAGAAATATTCACTGAAGTCCCCGCTTGCCATTTTTCATTCATTAAAATGTTTAAGTGAAAATAAATGTTGGTAAATAAATTCAGTTTTTTACACTATTTATTGATATTAGTTCACATAAGTTGAATAATAGTAGAGAAAATGATTTATTTCAGCTTTTTTATTTCTTTCATCACATTCCCAGTGGGTCAGAAGTTTACATACAATTTGTTAGTATTTGGTAGCAATGCCTTTAAATTGTTTAACTTGGGTCAAACGTTTTGGGTAGCCTTCCACAAGCTTCTCACAATAAATTGCTCATAGAACTGGTGTAACTGAGTCAGGTTTGTAGGCCTCCTTGCTCACACATGCTTTTTCAGTTCTGCCCACAAATTTTCTATGAGATTGAGGTCAGGGCTTTGTGATGGCCACTCCAATACCTTGACTTTGTTGTTCTTTGGAGGTATGCTTGGGGTCATTGTCCATTTGGAAACCCATTTGTGACCGAGCTTTAAATTCTTGGCTGATTTCTTGAGATGTTGCTTCAATATATCCACATCAGTTTCCTTCCTCATGATGCCATCTATTTTGTGAAGTGCACCAGTCCCTCCTGCAGCAAAGCACCCCCACAACATGATGCTGCCACTCACATGCTTCACAGTTGAGATGGTGTTCTTCGACTTGCAAGCCTCACCCTTTTTCCTCCAAACATAACAATGGTCATTATGGCCAAACAGTTCAATTTTTGTTTCAAAAAGTAAGATCTTTGTCCCCATGTGCACTTGCAAACTTTAGTCTGGCTTTTTTATGGCGGTTTTGGAGCAGTGGCTTCTTCCTTGCTGAGCAGCCTTTCAGGTTATGTCAGTATAGTTCTCGTTTTACTGTGGATATAGATACATGTCTACCTGTTTCCTCCAGCATCTTCACAAGGTCCTTTGCTGTTGTTCTGGGATTGATTTGCACTTTTCACATCAAACTACATTCATCTCTAGGAGACAGAATGAGTCTCCTTCCTGAACGGTATGATGGTTGCGTGGTCCCATGGTGTTTATACTTGCGTACTGTTGTTTGTACAGATGAACGTTTTACCTTCATGCATTTGGAAATTGCTCCCAAGGTTGAAGCAGACTTATGGAGGTCCACAATTGTTTTTTCTGAGGTCTTGGCTGTTTTCTTTTGATTTTCCCATGATGTCAAGCAAAGTGGCACTAAGTTTGAAGGTTGGACTTTAAATACATCCACAGGTACACCTCCAGTTGACGCCAATTAGCCTATCAGAAGCTAATTGCCTAAAGGCTTGACATCATTTTCTGTAATTTTCCAAACTGCTAAAGGCACAGTTAACTTAATGTAAACTTCTGACCCACTGGAAATGTGGTATAGTCAATTAAAAGTGGAACAATCTGTCTGTAAACAATTATTGGAAAAATTACTCATGTAATGCACAAAGTAGATGTCCTAAACGACTTGCCAAAACTATAGTTTGCTAATATGAAATCTGTAGATTGGTTAAAAAATGAGTTTTAATGACTTCAGCCTAAGTGTATGTAAACTTCTGACTTCAACTGTAGATACAGTTAGAACATCTTGGTTCTGCAGTACAACAGTGGCCTCTAGAGGTGAAATAAAAACAATCACTGACACCTGAGTATTCATTCATATTTTTATACTCTCTTCAATAAGTGTTTTAAATTAAAGCAAGGGCATGCAAAGCAAAATGTGACTAAATGGAAACGTGCCCCATCAGCACAGACATTGTGTCTCCAATTTCATATCTTGTGAATAATAATTTAAATCAATTAAAAGCTTATTCCTCATTAAACCTAATCTTTTCTACCACCTTAGTTATCGATATTGGCAATATCTAGGATATATAATATATAGGATATTTCCTTCTTTTTTTTTTTCAAATGTGTTTGAAATTAACAGGAAATGGTTAACCCATTCTGAAGTAGTTATTTTGAGTAAGCATCATCTTAATTTGTCACTCAAAAAAGCATCTTGGTGTCTCAAAATTATTTGCATTATTTGACAAATTTTGCACTAACTATTGCCCCTATATCTACACAATATCACTTTAAACCACCTGGGGGCCTTTTACTCACCACCTTTTTTTAAAAACTGAATTTGAATCAAAACAACCTTCCGTTATTATTTCTTTTCACTCAAATTATATTGCTCCATCAATATTCAACAAAAATAAATAAAAATTTTAACCTTGATACATTATGTGACCAGAAAAAAAGCTAAATTTCCGTAAGGGGTGCCTTTAGCCCCGTTGTACCCTATGTAATTTCCATAAATGTGTTCTTGTGTGTTCAGGATTGAAAAGCGTTCGAAATACAGCCGCCGCAGGGCCTACAATGACGATGCTGACATCGATTATATCAACGAGAGGAACGCCAAGTTTAACAAGAAGGCAGAACGTTTCTACGGCAAATACACAGCCGAGATCAAGCAGAACCTGGAGAGAGGAACAGCCGTGTAACCATGGAGACTACGAATGGCACCTGTCCATCTACCAAGCAGCCATACAGAAATCATGCGCAAATATTGTTTTTCTTCATGTGTAGTCATACACTCTTCTGAGGAAGTTTCTTTTTTCCTATGGTGGTCTTGTACATTTAAAAAAATGCTTCTTTTTTTTTTTACGTTTTAATAGCGGGAAAATTATTATACCTGAGTGGGGCTCAACCTGTCAGTGTTTTTGCTTTTGTGTGTGTGTGTAAATTAAATCAATTTCTGCAACAGTAGACATTTATTTGAATAAAGACATTTTAATATGAAATGCATCTGACTTCATAGTGCTTTTTGACGCTACATCAGTGAGTTAAACCATGGAATTGTTCAATTCTTCATTCTCATTGGTAGACCGATATTCCAAGGTGTTAATTTTCTTAACTACACAGCTCTCTGGACTACTTGATTTTAATCAATCAGTCGTGTATTCTACAATCAACTATTTTTGTACTATTGCCACTGTGCAATACAACACTGTATAATTGATTGCTCTTGATTTCCTAGATGGCTGTGCTAGTTTCATATTTCTAGTATCACGCCGTGCTCTCTCCCTCTCTCTCTCTCTCTTCGTATAATAAAATGATTCAACTCCATATGAAATATTTTACAATATTTAATGTCTTTTTTTTAATTGGTAAGCCCTGATCACCTTGTTGGGGTTTGTTTTGTGACAATGACCATCTGACTGTATTATACAAAGTCTATTATTCTGTATGTATGTGGGAGAGAGTGTAATTAAGGGTGGGAATTCGATGTGATCCTTTTGGTTGTGAACTAATGTTGCATGAATACCCATGGCCTCAGGAAAGTGTCGAAAGCAACTATATAAACAATTCAATTATTCCATTATCTCTGTCATCGCAGGTCTCGTTGCCTTCAAAAGTAAACTAGTGGTCTTCCCAGATCACTGTAATTCATGTGTTACATTGAGTACATGGCACTTTCTAGTCTGACAAAGAGTTAATCGGATGTGCGGCGCATTTCAATAAAGGCCCATGAAAGCAAAATTGGACTTTTGTGGCTTTTAGTCTGTCTATAAGCCTTGAAATTATCTGTATGGTTGTGTATTGTACTGCTAAATGTTGGCAAGAAGAAAAAAAAATTCTAGAGAGTATGTCCCCTCCCCTAATACCACCTGCCACCATCTAGAAATAGCATGTAGGATGGATGGGTTCAACTGTAAGGCTTTGTATGTCCATTTCCAGAACATTCCACAAGTGATAAACATTAGATACACAACCCTTGTGTTGTGTTCGTTTTGTGCTAACAGATTTTGTGTTCCTGGTCAGAAATGTCCAGACCACTAAGATTGTTAATAAATCTCTCATATTGCATATATTAATACAAGATATTGCATTAGATCTATTTAACAATTTTTTTTAGTAATTATTACAGGTTTTGTACTCCTTTTTTGAACATTTTTTTAAATGTATATTTCTACTGATAGAAGGATTAGATGAACTGAGCATATACCGGGGTAGTGGTCGGCACTCTAAAATAATTGCATAATAAATTAATAACCACTTGAATGATCTGAACAAAATAGGTGTAATTTTAAAGCTCAGAATCTGGACTTTACAATGCATATACAGTAGCTGATCCTACCAATTCTTAAATTATGCTTTTTAATTTTCTGACAACTAAGAACTGTTTTGTTCTCATCATTTGCAAATTTATCACAACAATTATATTTAGAGTTGGTATAACCATAAAAAAGATGAAATAGCCATGTGTTATATATCGTTGGAAAGGTCTCAATTGTTTTGCTCAGAGGCCAAACTGCAGTGAGTTTTAGTGTATGAAATTCCCACTGACACACATAAATATAATAAACTGGAATGGCTTTTTGTCACGTTTTTCCTCATTACTTCCTCATGCCTATAACATAGACAATGACATATCATAATTTAGAGCAGACTATCCCGATTCAAACAAGCTCAAACACAACATAATATGGTAAGTAGATCTTGAAATATTCCTCATGGAAAGACGATGCACAAAAGGGCGTTTAACACACATTGTGTGTGTGTGTGCGCATGTCAGAGGACTTTGTGTATGCAAATGCACATCCTCATAAGTGCTCATCTAAAGGATTGGGATACTCCTGAACACTTGATATTTCTGTATTTTGTAGTCTAATCCATTAATTTCCAATGGCCGGTCATTTTTGACCAGGAACACAACAAGTGTAAGAAAGTTGTGTAAAATTTTTTTGTGTGTTTTCAGATACCATATGTGAACAAAACCAAGAGATTTTATTCCAATTGGATGAAGTAAAAAAATATATATTCGTAAGAAAAAAAGTTGTCCAGGTCAAAATGACTGGAAGACAACATAAGAGTTAAATTCATACTTGCAACTTGTATAGGACTGAATTTGTATTAGAGATCTATGGCATCTGCATAAATTAATATGTTATGAATTATCTCCTTGGACGGGGGGTAATTGGCTTTGGGCTGCTGCTTTCAGAGTCTGGTGTGTTGAGAATTAAGAGCCATGCCATGTTTATGATTTCCTGCTTTTGTTCTCAGTGGCAGTATTGGCTGTGGGTGATTGTGGAGGGGGCAACACAAATCAAACCCTTTGATATCTGAGCTACTCATTGAGCAAGAAAAGGAGCGTCGAATGTGATTCCAAGAGATCGGATCCTTTTACGGTCAATGGAAAGGCTTCCATTGAGAGCTGGTGCTGTCTGGGTAATAATGTCATTCAGCAATTTTTCTGCAAATTCACCTCAGCCACAGTCATGGATAAAACAGTGCTGGGGGAGTTTTTTACTGGTTATCTCAGAATTACAAGTTATGGAATAACACTACCATACTAGTCTTACTGTTTCTGCAGTAGACTGTATAATGTACAGTATGGAAATCTTCAGAATGCATGGAATACTCGGGTGGCCTACTACATTGGCACACTGCAATTAATAAATTGCAGGCCCTTTTGACATTTAATCATGTGCAAGATTATGAATTACACTCATTTGCAATCAAATTTTTACTAGTTGAAATGCAAATTCTTGATATCAGCAAGGAATCAGCCTGCTAATAGTAAAAATAAAAATTTTTGAAGTCAGTAATTAGGTTTGCACTAAATATTTAATTCTTGATATCAAAAATGGAATTTCATAAAAACTGTCATGTTTGATATCTGCATTTTTGCTAGTTAAATTTCACCATGATCTGTCATTCACTCTTGTTCAAAAGGCAATTACAGATATAATTTATTTCTTAGTAGTTAAAATCCCAAACACACATATCAGCAATACTTACTAGTAAAACAATTATTTTTGAAATCAATAATTACGTTACTAGTAAAAGTGTCCATTCCTGATATCAACGATTGAGTTACAGATAGTAAGAATGCATGCAAAAATGCATTTTTTATATCTGTAAATTTTATTCAAAATGAAAATGGATTTCAGATATCAATAAACTGAATAGTAATTACTAGTAACAGTACCATTAAAGAGACATGAAATTAACCTCTGTGGGGAGGCGCTATATGGCAAGCCATTTTTATCACTTAAAACACTGAAGTCCCTGGATGAATAAGGCAGGAAAGCTTAGAATCTGAACTTTTTAGATAACCCCATCACTTTAACATTTATTTACAATTCCCAATATGCTTTTAAGTTCTCGTGGTTGCGTAGTGATTCGCCTCAATCTGGGTGTTGGAGGACAAATCCCAGTTGCCTCCGCATCTCAGACCATCAATCTGCGCATCTTATCACGTGGCTTGTTGAGTGTGTTGTCACGGAGACATAGCGCATGTGGAGGCTTCACGCCATCCACCGCGGCAACCATGCTCAACTCACCACGTGCCCCACCGAGAACGAACCACATTATAGCGACCACGAGGAGGTTACCCCATGTGACTCTACCCTCCCTAGCAACCGGGTCAATTTGGTTGCTTAGGAGACCTGCCTGGAGTCACTCAGCACGCCCTGGTATTCGAACTAGCGAACTCCAGGGGTGGTAGCCAGCGTCTTTTACCACTGAGCTACCCAGGCCCCCAATAATAATAATTTCTTAAAAGTTAGAGGGTTATCTGTAAAATGAGACCATTTTTATGAAATTTTGTCCGAAGTATGTGTGACCAGGGAGCTTTTAAATTTGAGAATGAAAATTTTCAGGCCAAATAAATCCTGCAGAGCATAAGAGGATAATAACATTGCCACTAGTAAAAAAAAATAAAAAAAAAAAATAAAAGTCTGATTTTTTTAAAAAGTCAGATTTTAAACATTTTCATTTTTACTAGCGTAATTCATTTGGTGATATCAGGAATGCCCAATTACACTAGTTACAATGTAATTATTGATATAATTATATTTTTTCTAGTAAGAAGTGCATACATAGCTGATATGCGTATTTGGAATTTTAACTTGTAAGAAATTAGTTATAGATATCTGTAATTGTGTTTTGAACAGGAATATCAGTGCGAGTTCTACTAGCAGGTACAGACATCAATAGTTGTTTTTCACTAGTTAAAATGTCATTTTTTATATCAAGAATTGGTATTTCCATGAGTAATGGTGTCACTTTTTATATCAGGAATTTGCATTTTTACTAGTGCTAACATAATTAGTGATTTCAAGATTTGGTGTTTTCACTAATAGTAATTCCATTGCTGATATCAAGATTTTGCATTTGAAATAGTAAAAATGGAAGATAGGCCTATCTACTGTACAACATTTATTCTGCATGCATGTGATGTCAAAAGGGCTTGCAATAGCCGCATTTTTAACATCTCTTTCTTGACTCAGTATTTAAATGGAGTACCAAAAGATATTTTTACACAAAAAATTCAAAAAAACATTTTTTATTTCCAAGATAAAAATGTACAAGCAGATCATTTTCAAAGAAACTAATGTTAGGCGTCAATCAATTAAATGATTATTTTGAGTGAAACGCAGATATGACGGATATGATTATTTCCTAATTTGTCCGACCTGTCAGTTTGCTGGAGATTGATGGATCTTGAATGAGTTTAAATGGAGGAGTTCTGTGATAGTGATGGATGTTTCGAATAGATTTTGGGTGTAGGCGCCGCACTAACTGAGATTACTGTCATGTGATGAGCACAAATAACTGCCTGGCATCTGTGGCATTACAGTCAGCAAATTAAACATCAAATAGAGTTTGCCTGCGAGGGGTTACATGTACCATTTTTCTCAAGCTGCAATGAAAAGGCGTCTTGTGTGTGAACAACAATGGATGTCTTTATCTGCATCTTTATATACTTTTTTTTTTTTTTTTTTGTTAAACAGTGATTTCTCCTCTGTCTTCATCAGGATTTCTCTGTGGCTGTGCCAGGACCTTCCAAACTCTGGGCCCAACTTTAACCGCACATCAGGATGGAGTCTGGAACAGCTGAAAATATGTGTGGAAGAGATGTGCATTGATCTGTGTTTATGCACACCTTTCATGTCATATTTGATTTTGTGTCTTTTATCAAGTAATTCATATTCCAGTTCATCCATAATTACCATGATCAACCCTGAGGATGGGACATCTGATCTGTGATCAGGAACAGCTGAAAGATTTGTCAGTGTGTGTGACCACACAGCTGACAGTACTGAGGCAAATAAACCTTGTGCTATATTGCATTCATTTGATGGACAGAGTGAAGTTTGTAATTTCTGCGCAACTTGTAGCATTACACAGAATAGCAAAAACATTGATTCTTGTCAAACAGGTTTCCCAAACAAAGCAATATTTTTAAGTGCCACAGATCTTAAATATTCACATTGTGTTTTTTTTTTTTCTTTTTTTTTTTTCCCTTTTTCTCCCAATTTGGAATGCCCAATTCCCAATGTGCTTTTTTTTAAGTCCTCGTGGTCGCGTAGTGATTCGCCTCAGTCCGGGTGGCGGAAGATGAATCCCAGTTGCCTCTGTGTCTGAGAACGTCAACCCACGCATCTCATCACGTGGCTTGTTGAGCATGTTGCCACGGAGACATGGCGCATGTGGAGGCTTCACGCCATCCACCGCAGCAACTACACTCAACTCACCACGCACCCCACCGAGAACGATCCACATTATAGCGATCACGAGGAGGTTACCCCATGTGACTCTACCCTCCCTAGCAACCGGGCCAATTTGGTTGCTTAGGAGACCTGGCTGGAGTCACTCAGCACGCCCTGAGATTCGAACTAGCGAACTCCAGGGGTGGTAGCCAGCGTCTTTTACCACTGAGCTACCCAGGCCCCCACAGATCCATTGTGTTAACAAAAAAAAAAAAACACGAAATAAACTTATGAATGGTTTACTTATAGATGTCTCTGCATATTAAGCAGGCAAGGGACATGGATTAAGAAATAAAAAATAAAAAAATGTAATTTCACATTGACTTTCACTGTTGTTAAACACAATGTCATACACATTTGATCTTAAATCTTCTTGCATAAATATTGAGTTTCATTTGCATTTACAAAGCAAGACACGTTATGAACAAATCAGCCAAGCATCAGTAGATAAGAGATGCTTCATTCCGATCTTATCAACACAAAGAAAACAAAAGACACAGACATGCAGAGTGATAATGTCTCTTTTTAGATTCCGAAACAAGCCAAATCAGATTTTGCGGTGGGTTGCACAACACTAACTGTGCACAACAAATATCACATAATTAACGCCTCTGACTTTATGAAATGTTTCAGAATCTCTTCATATGGCTGTCTGCAGAAAGGTGGAGAGTAAACAGACAAATTAATTTCTATAGCCTAAATCTTGACAATATTGTCTACTTTTACTATTTTTTAATAGTAGGAAGGAAAAAGAAGAAGAGAGAAAACAGGACTAATTGCCTTCACACTCCTCTATGCATTTAAAATAAAATATGTTATATAGGATACATATCACAATGCACTGAAATCATTTGTAATGCCCTGTTAGCTGTCTATGTATATAAAAAAGGGGTATGTTATTATGACCATATCATGAAGGATCCCAGCTGCTTGTATTGTAACTTCCCTCAAGATCTATAAAAAAGATCTGATCATTAGCGTTGTGTGCATAAACATTAGCCAAAATAACATTTTACCCCTGTATTTCAGCCAAAACAATAATGACTCTTCCTAAATTATCTTTTATCTATTTGAGACATTTAAATTTTAAATGTTTACTTATCAATGTGATGACTCAACTGCTCTTACTTGAACCAGCACTACAAAACACATGCCCACCCCATGACCTGCCAAGTTTTTCAGCTTCCGGTGGAGAAAGGTGCATTTCTTGAAGGAACACTATATAATTTTTTTTACTATTAAGAAAAGATACCCCCTTCCTTGTTTTTATAGGGTGCCCCAGCCCATTGACTTTCCACGTGGAGAGAAACATTTGACCTATATTAAAATGTGACATATTGACATGCAAAGAAAAATTGTGTACCCAAGGCTAAATTATATAGACCACTAACCAACACTGATGTAACCATAACATCCTTAATAACCCACAGAAAAAATGCGCTTCAACTTCACACATAACAGTCCCAACTGGTGTCCATTGGTGACGGTTCATGCACGCTCACGAGATTTTCCGTGACATTATTGCTACCAGATTGCTCGAGTCCAGTGATTTTTTACACATATATATACTGTATATATACTATATATATTTTGTTCCTTCTTTTCCCTTTCTTTCCCCCAACATAAACAGTGCCATTAAACTGTACATAAATGTGTTCAATAAAATAAAAAATAAAATAGGCCCCTGTAAACTATAACATAGAACCCACAAAGTGAACGAATTAGCTCAACAGCAAGTCAACAAAGGGAGGGGAAAAAAAGGGAAAAACTGAGATTCAGGCAGGAGCCAGTGGGCAGACAAAAGAACAACAAACCCTCTCAGGC